>NC_059297.1:9756910-9779410 GCF_017591435.1 Portunus trituberculatus
CCGAATAAATAAAACTTATCTATTATACCTCTACTATTCTAATGTACGAAAAAAAAGTAGCGCGCGAGCGCGCGTGCGTGTGGTGTGTGTGTGTGTGTGTGTGTGTGTGTGTGTGTGTGTGTGTGTGTGTGTGTGTGTGTGTGTGTGTGCTTAGTATTTCCTGTCCCTGTCTCTCTCTCTCTCTCTCTCTCTCTCTCTCTGGTCAACCCCCTCCATCGCCCCACCCTCCACACACACACACACACTTTTCTCCTGTGTCTCTGATCAAACACATTCCCATCCCGCCTTATCCTTGTTGGGTCAAACGCGGACAAACCAACACACATTCTTGACGGACGTCCCCGGCTCGTCTCACCACGAACAGTAAAGTGAAAGGAGAAAGAGAATGATAAAAGACGGGACTGGGAATTCCAAACAGTAATGACTGGAAGATAACATGGAAGGTAATGAAAATAAAACAGCGTGAAAAATATACTGTCTGCATTGTACACTCACACACAGATGAAGAAAGATGAAGAACAGGGAGGTGATGACGCACCAAAAGACGCAGCACAATGTATATTACAATTACCTCGCCATTCTCCACAGAAGTCACTATAGAGGCGGACACAACTCCCATCTAAGTTATTTTTTCTATATCATACCACATGTCCTCTTTCTGTCCTATTTCGCTTTAGATTAGATCGTGTAATCTATCTCAGATCTATTCTATGGGGTGTCTACAGTCGTTTCTTTGTTTCTTTGCCATTCTTATAAACTCAGCATATTGTACTAGTTCTTTTATGATAAATCGTCTTTATTTCATATTATCTTTTACCCTCATCCTCTTATCTCTTATTTTACATCAGCTGACATATCTCCAACAGTTAGTTCTTCCTTTATGTTCCTCTGTGTTGCTTCTCATCTCCCTTCTTACACCACTCAGCTTATTGATTAGTTATTCTGAGTTCGGTCCCAAGGCGGTCGAATAGGAAAAACAAACGCCCTAACTCGCGAAAACACTTCTGAGGACAAGTGAAGTCGTAGCTATTCCACAATAATCTCACCTCCTACACAAGCCTGTTTCCGTCCTCGAGTTATGTTCTGTTGTCTCCTCTCATTGGCTGTGTTATTCCCGACCTTGTCTTTCTGCCTCGGGCAACCTATTCTCTCTCCCTCCTCAGCGCACGGCGTCCAGTCCCTTGACTAGTCAATAGATTCAAGAAAGCTGAGACGAGGAGGCAGACCGTCTTTGGTTGAGAGGTAAGACAGCAGCGAGAGAGAGAGAGAGAGAGAGAGAGAGAGAGAGAGAGAGAGAGAGAGAGAGAGAGAGAGAGAGAGAGAGAGAGAGAGAGAGAGAGAGAGAGAGAGAGAGAGAGAGAGAGAGAGAGAGAGAGAGAGAGAGAGAGAGAGAGAGAGAGAGAGAGAGAGAGAGAGATACCTAAGATAAACACAAAATGGAATGAGAAGGGATTAAAGACAGACAGACACATATAGATAGACAGACAGACAGACAGACAGACACACAGACAGACAGACAGACAGACAGACAGACACACACACACACACACACACACACACACACACACACACACACACACACACACACACACACACACACACACACACACACACACACACACACACACACACACACACACACACACACACACACACGGGAAATGAGAAAAGTTAAGGCTCCAGGGAAGGCCTTCAATTCTTTTGGGAGTCTGCGGAGTGAGCGAGGAACACTGCATGATAGTGGGAGGGCACAACACTAATTGTACTGATTAGTGACGACTGCAGAAATAACGCAAGTAAGAACATCATTATTTCGTGATGTTGACGGGACTGGAAGCAAAAATATATATTCACGTTGCAGCATCTGTTTCTATTCATTAATAATGATACATGTCATTAACTTTAAATTGGACAAATAATGATAAAATCTGTCTCTCTTTTTCATAGGATCACTAGGAAACCATGTCATTACCGATGGCGCGTGCCTGCCGCATGATTGTATAAACTATAAAGGAATGTTCACATGTTTTCGCTGTCATGAATAATTTCCAGAGATACTCCTTCAACCCTAGTAAAAGAGGAAGAGCAAGAAAAGGAAGACGCAAAGACCATGAACTAAATAAAGGAAAATTTACCTGTTTTCTCGTCGTTATGAATTACTTTGGTGTTTCTAGATGTGTTCCTCCAGTTGTGGTGAATGGGAAATACAAAAAAGGATGAGATAATGATAGTGAAGTAAGAGTGTATTCACGAATTTCTGATTTAAGATGTTCGTGAATGTGGTGGTGATGCGTAACTTGATAAGCCTCAATGAAGCAGACTGACTTAATAGCAATGAGTCATTAACCTGCCTAATTACCACGATTTCCATTCTCACTGAATTCCGGCCCAAGTGTTACCACAAGCCATTTCTGGAAGCGTGCTGCCTACAGAACACTGCTCCATGTAGGTCACCTTGAGCCACTAGAATTATAGTGTGTTTCACTGCTTGATCTGCTGCAGTCTCTAACGAGACAGCCAGACGTTACCCTACGGAACGAGCTCAAAGCTCATTATTTCCGATCTTCGGATAGGCCTAAGAAAAGGCACACACCACACACCGGGACAACAGGGTCACAACTCCTCGATTTACATCCCGTACCTACTCACTGCTAGGTTAACAAGGGCTACACGTGAAAGGGACACACCCAAATATATCCACCCGGCCGGGGAATCGAACCCCGGTCCTCTGGCTTGTGAAGCCAGCGCTCTAACCACTGAGTGTGTGTGTGTGTGTGTGTGTGTGTGTGTGTGTGTGTGTGTGTGTGTGTGTGTGTGTGTGTGTGTGTGTGTGTGTGTGTGTGTGTGTGTGTGTGTGTGTGTGTGTGTGTGTGTGTGTGTGTGTGTGTGTGTGTGTGTGTGTGAGTGTAATTCACCTCCTCGGTCGCCTGCTGGTCACCCAGCCAGTCTTCCCATTACGGAGCGAGCTCAGAGCTCATAGACCGATCTTCGGGTAGGACTGAGACTGTGTGTGTGTGTGTGTGTGTGTGTGTGTGTGTGTGTGTGTGTGTGTGTGTGTGTGTGTATATATATATATATATATATATATATATATATATATATATATATATATATATATATATATATATATATATATATATATATATATATATATATATATATAGAGAGAGAGAGAGAGAGAGAGAGAGAGAGAGAGAGAGAGAGAGAGAGAGAGAGAGAGGATGAGTGATTCTGTGCGATAAAAATAAGAATGCAAGGATAAAAAGGAAGCTGCAAGAAGCAAATAGCCCTATATTGGAAGGACTCTTCACATAACGTATCCACCTGTATCCACTATCAATTCTATCTTTGATTTATATAATATTCTTTTAAAAATTTCCAGGTTACATCTGAAGCACACGAATGTAAGAAAAGACACAGGAAGCCTAAAATTATACTTAGTACTTCCTACATAAAATTTGCTTACCTATAAAATCTTTCAATATATAATTAATTTAATATCCTTTCAAACATTCCAAGTTACTCTTGAATAACAACCTAATTATGGAGTCTTTTCCAGTCATCTACTGAATTAGAGAAGAGTTTTTTTCCTATATCCACTATCATCAAACCTCTTTTCCAAGTCAAGGCATGCATTTCCCACATAACATTCTGCACGGCCTTGGACTGAAGTTGTGCCGCTTATAGGCATCAATGCATACCTTCTGCCAAGATCAGCATACCAAACACTGCTTATTCACGCTTCTCAATTAAGATTGAGTGTTGAAGTTAATAATCATAATGTATTGTTCAACTTTATTTATTTTTCTTTCCCGCAAGTCAATTTTCTCTACGTATAGCGTGTGAGATTATGCAATACACGCTCTCAAAGTTAAACCAACATGCAAATTGCTTAACGCTACCACCCTCACTATTAAGTAAGACGATAAACTTAGCCTCTTACACAGTTTATTCCATATCATTTTGCCGAGTTCTTCCACGACATCACCATGGCAACGGATGTAAAAATACAAATTGAAAAGTCTCTTGTCCTTGAAACAAATCCCCGATGCGGTAACAATTATATACAGCAACTCATTTTGCTTATGATGTGGATAAATAAAGGGATAGAAATCTAGCAGCAACACATCAGCACGTGAAAAGTAAGCGCATTTACGAATGAAATCTGAAATAATAGACATGCGAGTGAGAAATGAAATCGTGTCACATTGAAACAATGTACATACACACAAACACGTAATGTAATATGTTTTAACAAACATCGTTTATAGAAAAAGAACAGACTCAAAACGAGATACTATAGACTAATAATTAATCTCGAATGATCAAGGAGACACTTTTCGTCGTTTCTACTTTAAAAATCAAGTAAAATCTCAATTAAAAGGATGCACGAATACACACATGAAACGAACGCCATAATAACGAACACTCTTCATGAGAAATAAGCGAAACAAACTGAAATACTATACACTAACAATCTATCTCAGAAAATCATGGAGACACTATTGAGACGTCTTATACTTAGAAAAATTACGTCGTCACTGTCAGAGAGAGATTGCACATTAATAATATAGGTGGCAATGCTCTCTTCATACGCTAGATCATCATTATATATAAAGACGTAGAATGGAAGGCTTAAGATGTCTGATCAAACTAAATTCTATGGACTATGTGTGGAAATTCTCCGCAAAAACTCGTTAAGCTTGGAATTCTCAGCTTGCTTCAGTTTTTCTTTCTTTCTATGACAGGAGTACAAAAATTTAAAGAGAAAATGTAATATATAAAATGAAATTTAATAACTTTTTTCGTTTTTTCCTTTTACCGTGGCAAGTAGAACAACCATTTTATTCATTTTTCCTTAGCATAGCCAGTCTCCTTGACGAAAGAAAAATAAGTTTTGGCAATGCATATCCATCTTACTTTATACACTGCACGTCTCCCACGGTGTGTGTGTGTGTGTGTGTGTGTGTGTGTGTGTGTGTGTGCGTGCGTGCGTGCGTGCGTGCGTGTGTGTGTGTGTGTGTGTGTGTGTGTGTGTGTGTGTGTGTGTGTGTGTGTGTGTGTGTGTGTGTGTGTGTACATTCCCCTATCCCCAACCATCAGCCCGTAAAGCCGAAGCTCGACGCGGGTTTAGCGGCAATAACTCCTCTATTACGGGCTTATCCTGGTCTTCTGCCTCCCGCCTGACCCGTGACCTGCTAATCCTGCGCAGCTACATGTAACTGCACCTCGATCACGTGCCACGCTGCAAACAGCAAGGAATTATCAACTATTGTTAAATTCTTATGGCATTGATAGTAATATCAGAAGCACTTTCTAGTAATAAAGTGTTATCATCATCATCTATGTTTATTATTATAATCATTATTATTATTATTATTATTATTATTATTATTATTATTATTATTATTGTTATTATCTCTTCTTCTTCTTATTATTATTATTATTATTATTATTATTATTATTATTATTATTATTATTATTATTATTATTATCATTATTATTAAGGTTGTTGTTGTTATTATTATTATTATTACTATTATCATTATAAATAACAATAATAATAATAATAATAATAATAATAATAATAATAATAATAATAATAATAATAATTACGGTTATAATAATAATTACTATAATAACAACAACAATGACGGTAACAATAACAATAATAATGACAATAATACTCGTAATAATAATAGTAATAGCAATAATAATAATGATAATAATAATGATAATAGTAATAATAATAACATCAATAATAATAATTATTATTATTAGGGTTATAATGATAATAACTATAATAACAACAACAATGACGGTAAGAATAACAATAATAAAGACAATAATACTCGTAATAATAATAGTAATAGCAATAATAATAATGATAATAATAATGATAATAGTAATAATAATAACAATAATAATAATAATAATAATAATAATAATAATAATAATAATAATAATAATAATAATAATAATGATAATAGCAATAATAGTAATGATAATCATTATTTTGATCATGAAAATATGCTAGTATGTCGTGTTATTTTTATGGTTTTCATTTTATTTTGTTATCGTTATTATGATTATTATTAATGTTCCTATTATTATTATTAATATTATCATTATCATCATTATTATTATCATTATCATTAAATATTATCACTTTTTATTACTCAGTATTATTTTCATTATTATTATTATCATCATCATCATCATAATAATAATAATAATAATAATAATAATAATAATAATAATAATAATAATAATAATTATTATTATTATTATTATTATTATTATTATTATTACCATCATTACCATTGTTATCGTCACCACCATTGTTATCACAGAGGTAGCAGTTTGCTTTCCCGCAATTACAGGCCATACCACATTACCAGGCCACCAAGTCATCCACACCCTCCCATCCCTGGTTCCTGCAGTAGGCGGCTGTGCCTGCAGCGGCGGTAACTGTGGCGGTGGTGATAGCATTCACAGCACTTTGTATAGTTTGCCTAGTAATACATGAATATTCAAGTATCTTCCTTTATTCCTCACCTCACATCCTGCATACCATCTATTACTCCTATTTCACCCATTCTCTCGTTCATCTTCTGGAATGCAAGTTATTGCGGACTTATCTCTGTGGTCGATCTACTTTATTTATAATTTTTTCATTCCTTTGTTCTTCAGTGCACGAAAAATTCATATAGTGCTATAGTGTAGTTTATCTTTATCAAAGTTATCTAAGCATTTTGCATGTTATTCACGCTTTATATTTATTGCTGTTATTGTTAATTTATGTATGCATTATTTCATGTATTCATTTACGTGATATATACATTTACCTATTCTTTTCATTACTTATTTCAGTTTTACTTTAATTTTTATCTAAATCATTCTCTCTTGCAATGTGTAACTTATATTTCTTAATTTGGAGAGGTAGGTCCCATAAACCTCTGTCCACCGGATCACAATTCATAACACATGTTCCATCAACTAAAGGAGAATGATTGTTTTTTCCTTGAACACGAGACACAGTTTCAGAATCAATTTATTATCCACTCTATACTCTATTAACCTTTCTGTTTGAGTTATCTTCCATTCATTCTCTTGAAAGGCTACTTAAGAGTGATTTCTGATTTTGAAATGCTTTTCAGTTATTGCAAACTTTGCCCCAGTCTAATTCAGAAACAGTTCAAAGAATTGTTCTGTAGATACCAATAATCGTTGCTTTGCTGCGACTGGATATTTACGTTGAAGAGTTTTTCAAATTAATTCAGCAGTGATAAATTTCCATTGAGGATAATTTTGTTTTGTTAAAGTAATACATTTACTTTTTTTAGACATCTCCTTTGTAAACACTGTTGAGTTCTATTCTCGACGATATCATAAGCGAAATTCCTTTTAGATTTCGGAATATGGTACGTGAGTTGAAAAAAAAAGAAGAAACACACACACACACACACACACACACACACACACACACACACACACACACACACACACACACATATATATATATATATATATATATATATATATATATATATATATATATATATATATATATATATATATATATATATATATATATATATATATATATATATATATATATATATATATATATATATATATATATATATATATATATATATATATATAGATATATAGAGAGAGAGAGAGAGAGAGAGAGAGAGAGAGAGAGAGAGAGAGAGAGAGAGAGAGAGAGAGAGAGAGAGAGAATTTTTTTCTTTCCTTTTATAACTCACGTACCATATTCCAAAATCTGAAAGGAATGTCGCTTATGATATCATCCAGAATAGAACTCAATAACTACTGCAAAGGAGAAGTCTAAAAAAAAAAAAAGTGAATGTATCACTTTAACGAAACAAAACCATCCTCAACGGAAATTCATCACTGCTGTGTGTTTGTGTGTACACACACACACACACACACACACACACACACACACACACACACACACACACACACACACACACACACACGCACACACACACAGTGTGGAATGAAATTCGGCGGCGTTTCAGTAAACAGGAAAAATCAATTACCATATTGAAACAGAACGTTCTTCACATCCAGGAAGCTCAGCGTACCTTCGCCTTTCACCTGGTGCCTGCGATTTGAAAAAAATATATATATATATATATATATATATATATATATATATATATATATATATATATATATATATATATATATATATATATATATATATATATATATATATATATATATATATATATATATATATATATATATATATAGTAGACATTGGAGAAAAATAGCACTAAAAATACCGCCTCTCTCTCTAACTATCTTATGTCCTGGTTTTCTACGCTGATTAAATCCTGGTACTGAGAATCTGCCTGGAGGGTGAAATAAGATCGCCATGGTTACGAGGGGAGGACGAGGTGCGGAGGAAGGGAAGGGAGGAATGTGGGTGGGGAGTTGTTGCTGCAGGGCGAGTTGGCAAGTCGGGGGTGAGAGAAGGGGGTGGACGACAACTGACTGAGTAGCTTGCTATAACAGTACTTCTGCTGGAAGAATATTGTGGATTGCCAGAGTGATGTGTCAGGTAGTTCGCTGTAACATTCTATAAAATCCACGTCATCACTGTACTTCCACTTCTGCGACCTTGACGTTCTGTAACGCTTCAGGAGGTAACATACAATAACGTTTGGCGTTTGTAAATTGTCTTGGAAATACTAAGCTACAACTTATAGTGGTTTGCAGGCGTTAATCTCATGTAACCATACTATCAAACAAATTACAGTGACATAATTGATTGAAATTAATCGACTATAATATATCTGTGATTTACGACATTAAAAGACTTAGTCTTCCTGAAGAGGCATCAATAGACAGAAACTTCTCATGTTAGCTGACACTAAACCATTCATGTCACAATCGATACTCCTTTTTACCGATGCACAAAGGCTGGTATCCTTTACCTATGCACTGTGAAAGAAATATGCAACATAAAGCATGATGAATAAAAAGAAAAGCTCCATTTCAGTAGTAGAAAAAATCATGAATGTAACACGTGTGCAGGACAAGAATAATTTCCCTTTACTTTACCTTTATTCGTGTTTCCCATATGGTCACGTTTATTGATCACCGGCATGGATGAGGCTGAGGGGTGGCGAAGGTCGAGTGCTGCCCTCTGCTGGCCCAGTCGATAACTCTCAAGTACTAACGCACCCATGACATTCACGTCAGTTTCCAGAATTCAAGGCTCAGTTCAATACAAAAAGAGATTAGACATGTTTCCTAAAGATCTCTCTGTAAAGAAATCAAGATAGATGATTCAGTAAGAAAATAGTGAATGGTGTGTGTGTGTGTGTGTGTGTGTGTGTGTGTGTGTGTGTGTGTGTGTGTGTGTGTGTGTGTGTGTGTGTGTGTGTGTGTATTTGTTTGCCCTACTATATCTTATATCCTTTTATCTATCCAAATCCAAACGTGCAAATTTTCCTACTAAAGATGACCCTCGTGAATGTACTTTCTTAATCTATTGGTGACGGTGACACTTTCTCGTAATCAGCCGGTACGTTGTCTCTCGCCACATCCTTGACCTTAATACCAAAACACAAGCAAGTATTATTTAATACATGTTCACGATTCCACAGTGATGGATAGCATATATGGAATCTGAATTTCACGCGTTCATACTTGTACAGCGGGGAGCAAACAATTCAGTTCCTGGCCAATATTAGCCCATAAGCGGTCCAGACCCACCTCTATGCACATGCGGCCGCTATGTATTTCCGTGATTCGCGTTGGCCCACATCATATCACTGGCGGCTCTGTGCAGGATTTATGATTTGAACTGATCATTAATCACACAAAGTACGAAATTAACTGTTTTCACATGAAAAACAAGATATACAAGTATTAAAAATACCGGCAAATGACGTGAGCCACGGAGAAAAACAGGTACATTTATACATGTAGCGAGTGAACACCTCCACAACCCAGCAGGCAGCAAGCGTCGATCTGGTACAGCAAAACAAGAGACGGGAAAACCACTGTATACATGTCATACAAGAGGCGGTGTTCTGAAACCCGGAATACCTTGTAACATATGCACGAGTCCTAACAAGAACAAAAATCTAACTAAAGCAAGGAAAATTTGTTGTCATTAATATAATCAACTTAAAACTAAGCAGTACAAGGAGATAACAATGGAGTGACGTGGACATAATCGCCATTACGGACGAGACAATGCAGCAATTTAGACCATAACTGAAACTTAAGAAATTTTTGACACATGAGGAAGGAAAGACTGCGTAAACAAGAAAAGCGAGGAAAGCGAGGAATATTTGTGGAAGATCACTGTAATATGTTAGACTATAACTTTTATAAAAACTTGTGACGATTGGCACTAAACACCCAAAGGAAAATAAGCGAGGAATAGGGGAATTAGATAAAAAAAAAAGTTATAAAAGCAATCATCAATGACATGGGAGGACAATGACGAGGGAAAGGTCAGGGAATCTGCTTAAATCATCAATTTCTGCAGTACTTCAGGCATGATATAATTATCGCAGTAAATTAAATGCAATGAGATTGTGAAAGGAAAACTCGTTGTCCTTCCCCAGCACTTATCAACGCAAACCCGACGCTATAATTAAATTGCAAAGTACAATTTGGCGGGATTTTTGTTAGCTAGGACCAATTGACCTCCTTTCATTTGTGCATACAGAAAAATATTCACAATTTCTTCATTCCATAGACGTTTCTACTTCCGCATAAAGTGAGTTCAAAGGAACGGCGAAAAGTTAATTAAACAGAAAATTAAGGAAAAAATGTTCTATTGAAATTTCTTCAATTTTTTTTTCAATTAAAACTCGCTTCAGTTCTTTTTTATTTCATTTTTCGCTGGCATTTTTTTTATAATTGCATCAGACCGTACACCATTTCCTGCATGCAACGGTGCATGGTACTTGAAAAATGGACATGCACGCACTCACGCAGGTGTGTCCGTGAGAGAGAGAGAGAGAGAGAGAGAGAGAGAGAGAGAGAGAGAGAGAGAGAGAGAGAGAGAGAGAGAGAGAGAGAGAGAGAGAGAGAGAGAGAGAGACGTACCTAAAAACCTATACATATATTCATACTACACACATTTATGAATGCATATATACAATGGCATAAAAAAAATGAGGGAAAGAAATCTGAAACAGAAACAGCCTCTTAGGTAAACACGAGACTGTTGTGTAAGAAATTGGGAACACGCTTGCCTGCACCATAATGTAATGTACGGGAGGACAAGGGTGATGAAGAAAAGGAAAGGGGGCGAAACAAGGAATTGAGAGAGAGAGTGAATGGGATGAGGAAACAGAACATAAGAATTAGGAGGAAAAGAATTAGGAAAAAAAAGAAAAAGAGAAGGGAAAGGAAGGGAAAGGAAGGAAAAGAATGGAACAGAGAAAGAAGGAAAAGGATAGGTATAGCAGGGGAGCAGAAAACAGAAGAAAATAAGAAGAAAAGGAACTGGAGGAAACCAGAGCATGCAGTAAGGGAAGAGAAGGAATGGGAAGTGAATGAAAAAGGAAAGAAACAAATTAGAGGAATGGAGGTAAAATAATAAAAGAATAGAGGAGAGAGACTGGGAAGGGAAGGGAAGGGAAGGGAAGGGAAGGGAAGGGATGGAAAGGGAGGTTCAATAAGGAATCAGGGAAGAGAAAAAACTGGAGGGAAAATAAAGAAAAAGGGATAAGGATTAGGTAGGAAGCAAAATCAAAAATAAAGAATGGAAAGAAAGAGAAATTGAATTAAGTCGAGAAAGAATCACGGATAGTGAGGAGGGAGGAAAGAGAGAAATGGTAAGGAAGCAAAATGAAGAATGAGGAAGGGAATGCAAAGAAAGGAGGAAGACATATAGAATGAAAAAATCATAAAAACAGGAAACGATTAGAAAAAAAAGACTTATCAAGGAAGAAGAGAGATTAAAAGGATACGAAAGAAAAATATATGTGAAGGGAAGATAAGTAAACAAGAAATGAGTAAATTAGTTTGGAGAAATTTGAAGAAAAAACAATGGTAATAAAGCGAGAGGAACAGAGGATATTAGAGGAGATATGAGAGGTGAGCCTGAGGAGACAAAGGTACAAAGGTAAAGATGGTTAGAGGTCAACTGGTGTGATCAGATGCAGTACTTATACACTGAGACACTAATTCATTTTGTTGTTCCTCCTTATTAACATTTAAAACACTAGGAATAAAAAAGAGTGCATGGACACAAGAAAAGTGCAGGCGGCTTATTTTATCAAGGGTTTACGTCATATCTTTTCAGACTTATTACTTTGAAGAGCTATAGGTGATATAGTGGAAATAACGTTGAAAAAGTTGTAAGTAAGGACCTTGCAATACAATAAGGTGGTGAATTTAACGTGAACACTTGAGCACTGCGAATAAGAAAATAAGAGATGTCAAAAAGAGTATTGAGAATAAGGGAACTGTTTAACATATGAAAACTATATTCTAAACGAAAAATGGCTTACACTAAAAGCAGTAAATTTAAGAAACATTGTATCTCTGCTAAATTGTGTAAGAGAACAAGTGAAAAAACTACTGGAATTAGAAAAAGAAAGAATGATATTGTATAACGTATTTCTAGGCGTTGCAACAATACTGGTTACACAGCGCTGGAGGGAAGAGGAAGTAGCACGATGCAATAGCCGGTAAGGTCAGGTAGAAATGAATGTGAAAAATTGTGACTTTTAAAAGAGAAGTTAGGGAATTTACCTTTAAAGTGGCCAGACTTGTACATCGTTCTTCCTGCACCTTAAGTTAGACAATCAACTAAGCACTAAATCGCATCACTTGATCATCGCATGCGGTGACGGGTGCTCATCTGGGAGCCACACATGCGTCACCCATGAATGCAATCTGAAATGAGAATTCCTAAGCAACCTAACGTAAACAAACCGACTTTTTACAGCGTCGCATGCACCTGGGAGGCTCACCAACCCAGCGAACATTGTCGGCGCACAAAGAAGGATATAGGGAATAAATAGGAGGAGGAGGGAGATTAAGAAAAAGAAACACACCAACATCATAAAATAATAATAAAAAAAATAATAGTAAAAGAAAATAGAAAATAAATAAATAATAATAATAATAATAATAATAATAATAATAATAATAATAATAATAATAATAATAACAATAATAACTTTAAGGGTGTATGGGAAGCACTGTTCAGCTTTCGCCCATTAGTGGCGCAGTGGTACCCATATTAGGGCTCATATCACCACCCAAGCTCATCCTGAGTGTAACCACCTAGAATCTGGGTATCATGGTGATATGTAGGTAACTTTAAACCACTCGACAAATGGCCAAGTGTTTTAAGGCTGTACGTGGTGGGATTCGAACCTACGCATGGACGTCTGCCCGATCCCACGCTCACCACCCTATCCACTACGCCACCGCGTTCTCAAAACAAGGCCAGAGAAGGCATTGAGATTATAAAGAACTCGTACAACACAGAGTTCAGTTCCTCTATTCCACGTAATCAAGACGAAGGCTTTAAGCAGGTCTTACCTCCAGGTACGAGTCGGTGCAGTGTCACCAAGGTGTTCTAGCAACCAGGGAAGCGTGGAGGTCTGCATGTTACAATTCCGCTAATGGCAATGTTTCTTACTCTCTTTAATTATTTCTTTTTTCTTTATTTGGTTTTAACTTTTGTGCATGTCTGTAATTTCTAATGACAGGAATGCTAAAATGACACACACACACACACACACACACACACACACACACACACACACACACACACACAAACACATGTTATGAGGTTGAAAGTATAACATTGTATCATCAATCAAAACCTATAATCTTATACATCCATATATATATATATATATATATATATATATATATATATATATATATATATATATATATATATATATATATATATAAAGAGGCATTGCCTGTACAGTGATGGCAAATCAGTACTGGTATCCGTCAGGCGCAAAAAGAAGCATGTGAAACGATGAAATATAAGACAATCACAATCAATGGAACTGATTAGACTCATCTGTAATCTCCATTGGAAAAATAAGAAACTGTGCAGACTAGACAAATCGTTTAATTCACAATCAAAAGGACCACAAGAATGAAATATGAAAAATGACATTAAATTGATGGGTAGAGTGTCTGCAAAAATGCACAAAGAAGGCCGATGTAAAAAAAAAATAGTTTTAAGTGTAAAAAAAAAAAAAGGGAAAAGAATCTGAATATAATCAAGGAAAAATTTACTCGTTTTTTTTTTTTACATGAAAAAAATAAACGGCAAAATTAAGGTCACTTGCATCAACACTTTACTTGCAAGAAAAAAAAATATATATAAAAATCAAACAACCGAAGCATTTCATATATAAATAATTAAGTAGAGGAATAATTGAAGAAAAATAATAATGAACCTGAAATGAAAAGAAAAACCAAATATGCACAACCAAAGTAATCCAGAACACAGAGCAAAATCAGAAACATGCAAAAAACACAGAAAAAATATCTAGATCCATAAGTAAATAAACACAAAAAATAACAAGTAATTGCAAAAGAAATAAAAAAAATAAACAAATGAAATAAAACAATCTACTGAATAAAAACGTAATAAAATATAGCAAAGATAATAAAAAAACATTCAACAATCAACAAAACATTTCCAAGAGAAAAGAAGAGAGAGAGAGAGAGAGAGAGAGAGAGAGAGAGAGAGAGAGAAGAGAGAGAGAGAGAGAGAGAGAGAGAGAGAGCTAAAGTGAGAAAAAACGGTGACTACATCTATTTCCGTATTACAAGCTAACACACACACACACACACACACACACACACACACACACACACACACACACACATACACACACACACACACAGACTAACCACCACATTCACCATACACACACATGCCAGAAACAAACATTATTAAGCACAACACCTATTAATTGACGTCAAATTTTCACCTATTACCATAGTGGACGCTTCTTTTCTTCAAGCTTCCATGTACAGCACCGCACGTTAGGTAGCACGATGCGAGGCGCGAGGCAGAGCAGACAGGAAAAAGAGAAAAATTTATACAAGTAGCGGCACGACTATATCACCAAAGCATGGTAAGGTTACACAACAAAGCAGAATCCCATATATACTGAAAGCATATACACACTACTAATTCTCTCTCTCTCTCTCTCTCTCTCTCTCTCTCTCTCTCTCTCTCTCTCTCTCTCTCTCTCGCAATGTTTCCTCTTTACAACTCCTCCTTTCTCTTCCTCCCTCTCTCCCATGGTCCCTGCCCGTCCCCTACCAGCCGTCTCTCCCACAGGTATAAGAGCATTTGCACCCCCGACACCGAGATTTACGTTCCTGGGCGCTGCTAGTGTTTCCGACGAGCCCAAGCGACCCTAAAAATACACGGCCGGAGGTTTACGTACAACAAGGAGAGTCACGGCCAACCAGCGAGAGAAAAGGAGGAGGAGGAGGAGAAGGAAAAAAGAGAGAGTGCAAGTGAAGAGAACGTTGTCTATCACTTTCCAGTGGCGGTGAAGCATGGAAGATGAAACGTAGCACACACACACACACACACACACACACACACACACACACACACACACACACACACACACACACACACACATACACTTTCCTTCTCTTCATTCATGCCGAACCTCATCTTCACCTAGCTCCTTCTCCCGCTTTCCTTTCCAGCAGGCTCATCCCAAACCCATCCTTTATATCCTTGCTTATTCTTCCTTTACCCCTGCCCATTCCTCCTCCTCCTCCTCCTCCTCCTCCTCTTCTTGTTCTCGTTCTTCTTCTTCCTCTTCCTCCTCCTCCTCCTCCTCCTCCTCCTCCTCCTCCTTTTAAGCCCTTCCTTTCATCTTCTTGTAGCGTCAGTTCTTTTCCCTCCCTTCCATCAGTTCCTTGTTCGTTCTCTTCTCTTCTGACCTGTCCGACACTTCTCCTTCCCCTCTTATTCCTCCCTCTATCCTCCTCCTCCTCCTGCTCCTCCTCTTCTTCTTCTTCTTCTTCTTCTTCTTCTTCTTCTTCTTCTTCTTCTTCTTCTTCTTCTTCTCCTCTTCCTCCATCTCCTCCTCCTCCTCCTCGGAATTCAGTGTGGTTTACTATAAAGAAATTGCAAGTCTGGCTCCATTTTGGCCGACAGGTGGAATGTTCTAAATTCTTGAGTTATATTAGAGGAAGGGCATGTGAAGTCTCATTTTTACCTCAATAGCATGTTTTCTCCCGACTATTTCCCTCTCCCACCTCTCTCTCTCTCTCTCTCTCTCTCTCTCTCTCTCTCTCTCTCTCTCTCTCTGTTGTTTTTGGTCTTTCGTCCTCTGTACAACTTTTCCAACATAAACTCTCGTTCGCACTCTCTTTTCCCACATTACCACGTCTTCTTACCGCAACCCGCTCTCCATCAACTGCATTCCCAACACTCTCCCTCCCTCCCTCCTTCCCTCTCTCTCTCTCTCTCTCTCTCTCTCTCTCTCTCTCTCTCTCTCTCTCTCTCTCTCTCTCTCTCTTTCCCTGCATCCTCTTCATCAGTCTCCGCTCTGCAATCCTCTTCCTCTGACACCCTCTCCTCTCCGCCCCCTCTCCAAAGCTGTGGAAGAATCCTTTGAGTGAGATTTGGATTCTATTTACAGTGGTGGCGACCTGGCAGGCAGTCGCATATTTCAGCCTATACTCCTGGGATGAACCGACACCAACCCTCACCGCCCTCAGACTCTTGTGGGGGGAGCTGAGAGTGGCGGAGGCGCGCAGTGGTAGTGCGGAACCTCCAGAGAGAAAATAGAGAGAGAGAGAGAGAGAGAGAGAGAGAGAGAGAGAGAGAGAGAGAGAGAGAGAGAGAGAGAGAGAGAGGGAAACATGAGTAGAAGGAAAGGAATAAACGGTGGAGAAGGTGGAGGCGGCGAGGTAAGGAAAGGAATCATAGGACATGTTCTATAGAATGTATATAACGGAAAAAAAAAAAGGTAAGGGAAGCGGGGATATGAGATGGAGAGAATAGGGAGATGGGGAGAATGGGGAGAATGAAATAGGGAACAAAAATGTAAGAGGTAAAAAAAAAAAAAAAAAAAAGAACTACATTCGTGTCAAATAAAAGTAGACATAAAAGGACTAGATGAATAAAAGGGAGGATAAGATACAAAAGGAGAGAGAAAGAAAATCCGTCAGAAGAACAGCAACGATATATAACAAACAAAAAAAATAAATAAAAAACAAGAAATAAGGCATAGAAACAGGACACGACAGACGAATGTGAGAAATGAGAAGGAAATTGCAAGAGAAAACAAAAATAAGAGAAAACAAATGAACAAAGGGACCATGAAAAGACGTGAAAGAAATCTGCAAAAAAAAGAAGAGAAAAAGGAGAGAAGAGGGAGAAGTATTACATGCAGTGATGAGAGGAAAGGATGAGGAGAGAAAATATGGATTGGGAGGGTGAGAGGAGAAAGAAAGGTGAGGGTAGAGAAGAGAATGGGATGGAAAGAAAAAAGAAAACGAAAGAAAAGAAGAGAATTAAAGGGAAGGAAGGGAAAGGCAAGGAGGGAATAGAATAGAAAAGAAGAAAAGGGGAAGGGAAGGGAAGGGAAGGGAAGGAAAGGAAAGGAAAGGAAGTGAAAGGAAGGGAAGTGAAAGGAAGGGAAGGATTAGGAAGAAAAGAGAAGTAAATGGAATGGAATAGAAGGGTAGAAAGAATAACAGATCAAAGGAAAAGAGAAGACAAGTGGGGAAAGCCAGGAGAGGGGAAATTTAAATGGAAAGAGAGGAGGCAACAAAAGTTATTTAAAAAATGTAAAAAAGAACGAGAAGGTAAGGAGTAAAGGGGAAAGTAAATATCGCCTCTATTGAGAGAGAGAGAGAGAGAGAGAGAGAGAGAGAGAGAGAGAGAGAGAGAGAGAGAGAGAGAGAGAGAGAGAGAGAGAGAGAGAGAGAGAGAGAGAGAGAGAGAGAGATTAAAAGGTACGAAGAACTTGAACAAATGAGGGAATGGTAGGAGGGGTAAGGATGAATTAAAGAAGATTAACATAGAAAATAAAATATTGTTGGAAATGAGTGAAAAGAGATGAACTAGGAAGAAAGAGGTGAGAGAGAATAGAGGGATAAAAGCAGAAAAATACGTCACTAGAACATTCCATTCGTCACACGTCCTGTAAGTACTTGTTAGAACGAAAGTTTTTTTTTTTTCTTTATGTAAGAGGGAGAACTGCCAAGGGCAAAAAAAACTTTATTAAAAAAAAAAGACCTACTAGAATTGCAGTCTCCATAAAAGATTAGAAAGAATTAATGAAAAGAGATGAAAAGGTAGATGAAAACATAAGAATAAGACATGAAAAGTTTCAAATGTTTTAAATGTGGCAAGAACACACACACACACACACACACACACACACACACACACACACACACACACACACACACACACACACAAACAATAACAACAGAAAGCTGTGTTGTTGCAATATAGAAATGGAAAGCAAAGCAGAGGATGATGCCAGAGCGGAAGTGCGAAGTGAAACAACGACAGGTGAGGGAGGCGGTGCTGCACGGAGGGAAATAAACTGAGAAATATTATGAAACAATTTAAAACTGTGTGTGGTACTAGAAAAATTATTCTCACCATCATCACAATCATTCATATTATTTTCCCCGCGCTCGCCACCACCACCACTCGACAAGGTGAGGCACACAACACTCGTATCAGAGCCCCAAAGCTGCCACCGCTACCGTCACCACCACCACCACCACCACGGCTGCCTCAACGTCCTCTCCCTATCACGGAGCAGGTTCAACATGGTAGCCACCGATGGTCACTGCACCACGCTAGATCCTCTAAACCCCCTTTACCCGCCAGCGATTAAAAGCCCCTCCCCGCCATCTGCTGGCCGTGAAGAGGCCGCCATTTGTATCACAGCCTCGTTCATTAGCTGATTGCAGACCCCAGTTTTTTGGAGCAGTCTCATGATGCTCCGACACTCGGAGATTTCCCTCAGGCACCACCAATCCCTCCCAAGGGGGGAAATATCACACGTGGCTGCGATATTATAAGAAAGGGAGAACAAAAGACCTTTCTCCTTGAAATTCTGTCCCGTTAAGAGCAACCGAGAACCATTTTCTCTTACTCTACGAATAGACAAATTTAAGGTTACCTTAGCCGCGTGCCATCGCGGCTTAAAAGAAACACGGAACCGCAGTAATATGAAAGCAGACTTGAATGGCTCACAGGCATGCTCTACAATCATCAAAGTAACTGCTGCACCTCTTATGCTATCTTGAAAATCAAGCAAGTGAACTGATCAATAGACACGCAAGCGATGGTGACTACTCCTCCTAGCGTGCAACTTCAAGCACTTACCCAAGATTCCTCAAACTATCGATCATCCCACGCTCGCTAAAGACGGAAGGATTCAAGACGGTCTGAAGGACTTCCGGAGCTTATACACCTAACATATTTTGCCCTCAGGCGGAAGAGTCGTATGATCAGTAAATGACGAATGGAGAGTGGAAGGAGCTTGAGGAGACGGCTGCTTTGGGGTAAGGAATAGGAAGAAGACTTAATGGAGGTGGAAAGCTATTGGTGGACGTGAAAGCAAGACGAGAAATTCATAAGTAGAGGTGAATACTTAAGTGGAGCAAGTATGCGATAACAACCTTACGTGGAGGAATGGTGGGGAAATATGGAAGAATAAAGAACAAGATACCATATAGGTAAATACTAAATGAACTAGGGAAGATCACACACACACACACACACACACACACACACACACACACACACACACACACACACACACACACACACTCAAATAAATAGAGGAGCCTGATTGAATCGAATGTAATGAATGACGTATTAATAGGGGATGAATATTATATTTTACTAAAATGCCAAAGTCTGGATATTGTTTACCTACTAAACTAATTTATACGGGAGCATTACATATTAGATCCGAATAACTTCTAATTTCTTCTGCTGATTCATAGCAGAAATGTAGGATTATTAACAAATTTAACGAAATCTATTAATGTATTGTTAAAAAAAAGTTTAGATAATACACAAGTTCAAGTATACTAAACAAGAACTGTGCTACATACTTTATATATAAAAAAAAGTCTGAACAATAATATATTTTCTTCTCTCATGCACTTTATATTACTGCCCGAAATCATGCCAAGTCTGTTCTTCAACTTGCCAAACACTCCTTCATAAATAGAAAATGTCGAAATCTTTGAAACTCAAACTCCCCTCGAGACTTCGGGCATCCGGCCAAAAACATCTCCAATAACTTTGCTTCTTCATCTTTCCCTCCTTTATTTCATCCTGATAGCATCACTGCCATCTCATCTGTCTCTAAGGCTGAACTTTTCTCTAAAACCTTTGCTAACAACTCCATCTTGGATGATTCTGGGCTTGTCCCTCCCTCTCCTCCTACCTCTGACTATTTCATGCCTATAATTAAAGATTTAGTAATGATGTTTTCCATGCCCTCTCTGTCCTAAGCACTCGAAAGGCTTATGGACCTCATGTGTCCCTCCTATTGTTCTCAAAAACTGTGCTTCCGTGTTTGCACCTTGCCTGGCCAAACTCTTTCAACTTTGTCTATCGACTTCTACCTTTCCTTCTTGCTGAAAGTTTGCCTAAATTCAGCCTGTTCCTAAAAAGGGTGACCTTTCTAATCTCTCAAACTACCGTCCTATAGCTTTAATCTCTTGCTTGTCTAAAGTTTTTTAATAAATCCTTATGTTAGTGCAAAAGTACGTGCAGCATGCTCATTTCAAGATGTAAAGTTGCAAGATAAATGAACCGAAATATTATTATTATTATTTTATTTATTACACACACACACACACACACACACACACACACACACACACACACACACACACACCGCATAGTATAGTGGTTAGCACGCTCGATTCACACTCGAGAGGGTCCGGGTTCGAGTCCCGGAGGCGGCGAGGCAAATGGGCAAACCTCTTAATGTGTGGCCTCTGTTCACCTAGCAGTATATAGGTACGGGATGTAACTCGAGGGGTTGTGGCCTCGCTTTCCCGGTGTGTGGAGTGTGTTGTGGTCTCAGTCCTACCCGAAGATCGGTCTATGAGCTCTGAGCTCGCTCCGTAATGGGGAAGACTGGCTGGGTGACCAGCAGGCGACTGAGGTGCATTACACACACACACACACACACACACACACACACACACACACACACAGACACACACACGCAAGAGCAAGAGGCAACATCCTCACTATTTTGTTCCCGACCACAACTACGTAAGCTATTTGATGGAGGACTAGAGGAGAGATACTGAGGAGAAACAGAGAAGATGCAGAGGGGAAGAGGAGGGAGACAGGATACCGAGGGAACCACGTTACAGGAGATGAGTACACACACACACACACACACACACACACACACACACACACACACACACACACACACACACACACACGAAGAAACAAACAAACACGCAACCCAAACTGAAGAGCACAGGCAACAAAACAGCACACGTCTCCCTGCAATACCAGGGACCCCCAAAGGATACAAATAAATAAAATAGAAAAAAAATACAATAGGGTGAAATTGCTCCCGATATATCCCCTCTGAAACACAATATATGAAAACTGAACACGATCACATAGGGGATAAAGGAGGAAGAAGAGGAGGAGGAGGAGGAGGAGGAGGAGGAGGACGCACACTCTTAAAAATAAAACCGATGTATAGAATATATATAAATGTTTAAACTTCTGAGGGTGAATTACATGACGAAAAAAAAAGAGAACTGGGAGAGAGAGAGAGAGAGAGAGAGAGAGAGAGAGAGAGAGAGAGAGAGAGAGAGAGAGAGAGAGAGAGAGAGAGAGAAAGAGTATATACAGGTAAAGTTATGAAACAAAGGGAAAGGATGAATGAAGCATGCTCGCTGTGTGTGTGTGTGTGTGTGTGTGTGTGTGTGTGTGTGTGTGTGTGTGTGTGTGTGTGTTTGCATCCAAGAGAGTGTGTGGGCGTGTATGTGCGTGTGCGCCTCTGTGTATGCGAAGAAAAATTAAACGCGATAGAGAGCCTTATTTCCTTATTAAGTGGGAAAACCTCGCCAAATTGAGCCATAAAAAACGGGAGGGCGGCCCAACCCTGCTATTGAGCCTTCACTCGTCTGTCTTTATCACGCCCAATCACGGCTATTCTCAACCCTTATTATCTGCATTTTGTGGAGAGAGAGAGAGAGAGAGAGAGAGAGAGAGAGAGAGAGAGAGAGAGAGAGAGAGAGAGAGAGAGAGAGATTGCAACAGGATTACAGGAATGAAGAAAGGAGAAAGGGAGACGAAAGGGAAACAGGAAGGCACACAAGTAGAACAGAGAGAGGAAACAAAGAGGAGGAAGACACACAAAATCACCCACTCACACTCACACTCACTCACACACACACACACACACACACACACACACACACACACACACACACACACACACC
>NC_059297.1:9789410-9794410 GCF_017591435.1 Portunus trituberculatus
GAATATATGAATGAATAGACAACCGACAAACTAAATGTTCATAACTGATATACAAACTCACACAACGAATAGACCAGAATAGGAGTGTTTCTAATCTAACCTAACTTCGTGTGTCACGCAAAAAATTTCATTTGAGTCACAGTAAATATTAACCAACAGAAAAGAAACAATTACAAAATATTTTTTCCTTGTGTAAGTCATGAAAAATTAAGGCATAAGTATTTATTCACATACACGTCCGAACACCCACACCCACACACACACGCATGCACACCCCACACGCAGAAACGCACGAATGCACGCACGTACGAACGCACACACGCACGCATGCAGGCACACTCATACATGCAAACAAACAAACAAACAAACAAACAAACAAACAAACAAACAAACACACACACACACACACACACACACACACACACACACACACACACACACACACACACACACACACACACACACACACACACACACATACACACGCACACATCAGAAAATGAATAAATAAAACGTGATTAATAGTATGTTGTTATATTGTGTCAGGTATGTAAAAAAAATAAATAAACACACGAAAAAATGCAAGTACAAAAATTAATAAAAACTGCACCACTTCTGCCTCATTTCCCTAGTACCTTGGCCTAAGCCTTTCCATCAGCACAAAAGGCCTGCCATCCTGCGCTGCGCCCAGTGATACTGTAATTGCTTTTATTTTCATTGCTTATATAAACTTTTCTTGCTTTTTTCTTCAATGTTTGTGCAATTTTGTAGTAAATTAATTAAACATTTAGCCTGAAGCTATGAGCGTAATGCTCTACATTGTGAAGAAAAATTGAGTGAAATTTAAAATGATTATATATATATATATATATATATATATATATATATATATATATATATATATATATATATATATATATATATATATATATATATATATATATATATATATATATATATATATATATATACCCTTGAAACTGGAAAAAATCTACACTTTTCCTATAAACTCCTTAACATCACTATATCAAGGTACGATAATTTCATTTCATTCCTATGCCATTATATATTTCTATTTGTTTAAGGTAATATTTGTGGTGATAACGACAATAAAAGCATTTCTTTATTCATTCACTCTTATATGTTTATATGTTCTTTACAAATTGACGGCTGAACTTATGACGCTTAAAATTTGTTTTTCGTACTGAAAGATCCTTGGCTACTTCTGGCCAAACTGATTGACTGGAAAAAAAAAAAAAACTAGCTCTTTCCGGCGCCATGTCCTTTAGACGTGTTAAGATCAGTCAACCATTTTAACAAATACTCTTGATGAGATGTATAATACACATATGAATTAATCAAATACTGTGCTGTATAGTTTCTTTTCGGTATTTCATGATGGCATTATTCATTTTTCTTCAAAAGTGCGAGTCAGACAAGATAAAAGATGATGATGATGATGATGATGATGATGATGATGATGATGATAACAATAACATAATAATAACAATAATAATAATAATAATAATAATAATAATAATAATAATAATAATAATAATAATGATAATAATAATAATAACAATCATGATTAATATATAAATCAATGTACAACACTCTCCCTCTCTCACTCTAGATCAGAGCATATATTTTCAGAAGATGTGTGTCTGAGAAGCCAACTACGGATACAAGTCATCACGGCGAGGCGGGAAGGACAGGCAGGCCAATCAGAGTCGAGGCGCATCGCGAATCCTACCTGAGCCTGCCACGACACATACATAATAAAAAGAATAAAATAAAAATCTGCAATGTTTCCCTCCTTCGTTACCTGGCGGCCTTGTGAGGTACACACGCACTGGCAGGTTTGGTCACACTGCCTCCCCTATGCACTCACTACTCACAGCAAGGCCACAGAGAGAGAGAGAGAGAGAGAGAGAGAGAGAGAGAGAGAGAGAGAGAGAGAGAGAGAGAGAGAGAGAGAGAGAAACTGGAGTCGTCTATGTAAGTTATCATTACTGACACGAAAAAATGTCTCTCTCTCTCTCTCTCACACACACACACACACACACACACACACACACACACACACACACACACACACACACAGAGAGAGAGAGAGAGAGAGAGAGAGAGAGAGAGAGAGAGAGAGAGAGAGAGAGAGAGAGAGAGAGTGCGAGGGCTACTTAAACTAATAAGTAAGTATTCATATTACAGATCTGCATATTATATTACATGAAATTGCTGTGGATATTTTATTATGTATTTTTAAAAACTCTTGGAAAGTAGAATAAAACAATGAGCAGAATAATACAAGCCTGAAATTAAAGATCATTAAATTATACAAACACACACACACACACACACACACACACACACACACAGACACATTCTCTCTCTCTCTCTCTCTCTCTCTCTCTCTCTCTCTCTCTCCTTTATTCCTGTGTCCCTGTCATATGATACTACACAGCGATCTATAACTGCAAGTATTTTCTCGTGAACATAAAGGTAAAGACAGAAGTAGGAAATAGTATAACACGCAAACACATTATATACATCTCTCAATCATTAGCGTTATTGGGGTAGGTCTAAAGTATTTTATATTATTGAAGTTTCCTTTTACTAGTATAATTCAATGGTTGCTATCTTACACTTTTTTTTGTTATAGCCTATAGCGCCTGTAGGTATACTTGAAGAGTGTGGGAAGCGTTGTCCAGCTTCCATCCATTAGCGGCGTAGGCAATTTTGTTTATAGTGGTACCCATATGATGGTCCATATCACCAACCAAGCCTATCTTTGGTGAAAGACAATTACACCTCCACGTAGAACATGGGTATCATGGTGACATGCAAGTAATTCGAAAAATGACAGTTTCATGGCGGTAGGTGGTGGGATTCGAACCTATATACGCATAGACGTCTGCCCGATCCCACGCTCACCATCTTATCCACTACATCATCAAGTATTTGCCTGATGTAGGTAACACAAAATTATGCTACTCTTGGTTTCGCTACAATCCTTTTGTAACACTGCTACTAATCCGGTAGGTGTTTACAATGTATTTATTAATTGAAACCCTTACATTCATTTACCTTCATCAACGTTCACCTTTATTTTTGTCGCGGAGAAAACTCAAACGGAATTCGTCCAAGTTACAAGTGAATACATTTTTTGGAGCACTTTTCGCTATCAATAACCTGTCTGATGATGGTGCTGACCTGGTCTAACCTAACCTAACCTCTTCCACTGAGACTGATGTGGGATCGAGTATCCTGCATATATTGAATCCTTTCACCTACACACACACACATGCCTTATATCATAATTGATATCACAACAGAGATCTTTGTTTCAATTACCCTAATGAATACATTCTTTGATATTAAAAACCGACCAAGGTACATAAAAAGACATATAGTAAAAGGGAAAAAATAATACAATATGAATAGCGTATTCATCAGAGTAACCTCAAATATTGACCTATAATCACACAGTCAAGTAGTACGTTACTCCTTCCCACGTCATAATTACAACGCAAACCAAACACACGCTTATCTCGGTACTCAGATGCAGGTAATGTTAACTTTTATTCTTGTTGTGAAAGTGAATACATATCTTTCTAAACGTAACTAAACACCAACAACGTACGAGGCACTCTCTTAAGTATAAGAAATCAAAATTCATTATTGTGCGGAGAGATAATTGTATCATACTACAGTACCGCCACAACATACGATTCTCCAGCACAGAAAAAATATATTTCCACACTTGGGAAACTATAGCTTTAGGCACAAAGGATGCTTTCAGTTACAACATTATAGTGAAAAGCGGTAACTGCTACCTGCTGGCACCCTTATTTGTTATCAACTATTTTTACGTTCGGCCATACAATATCTTGTATGTGATCAAATGAACCCCCACCCTCACTCTCTGTATCTACACTCACATAGAATAATAGTTCATACGCGAATGAGCTACGCAACAGGCTCGTGTTTATTTAATGTACCTGACACAATTTACTCGTAGGTCACTTATATCATAACGTTTCCCAGGTCGGCGTTTATCACTAATTATTGATATGATAAGTGGAATAATGAAAAAGAGTGAAAATAGGTAGGCATCTATTATACACGGACTGCCACGTGACTGCCTCCAGGCTTCCTGTAGCTTCCATTATAATTATGTTAATTCAACTCCTAATAATAAGAAAATAATTTTATTGTATATAGAACGACGATATATTGTAGTTTCTGTAACATAAAGTTTCAATTGTCAGAGGATGTTTCTTCTTGAAATGATAAATTAAGTTTGACTAACACTGAAGAGCCAATAGCTCTGCTTCGAGAGGAGACCGAAGCACGCAACAGGTATGAAAATGTAACGGCCATGACAAAATACACTTGACTAACGTGACGAAACAAAATTGATAAACATGACAAAAAAAATTTTCGCTAGTAATCTTAAGAAAATACATATGACTAACTATTATTACAAAGCAAACACATCTTACCAACAATTACGGGGAAAAAAATACACCAAGACTTACCGAAAAAAAGGAAAACAGCACGAAGAGATAGCAAATCAAAGGAGATTCATTAGAAAAAGTGAGGAAATGGGAAGAAAATGGCTGGAAATGAGTACAAGCACAACCAAATGAAAAGGTTGACGGGAAGAGTGAGGGGAATAAGGAAAAATGTCTAAACAGTACAAGCACATAACACAGGTCAAATGAAGAAGTTTATTCGAAAAAGTGAAAGGAAATGAAGGAGAAAAATGGCAAAACAGCAGATTGAACGAAAGAAGGAAAGGTGAAACGGGTCAGGTAATCTCATTAGCGGTGGTTTTATTGAAAGGCATCTCCCTCCCCTTATTGGACAAAAACACCGCCACCTTGACGCTGAGTGGCCAGTGAATGTCAGCCTCGTCTGACGACAGTGAACCTGATATGGAAATAACAATGTGATGCTATACCCGCCGCCCTCCGTACGAGGCTGCTAGGATTAAC
>NC_059297.1:9799410-9804410 GCF_017591435.1 Portunus trituberculatus
TTAAAAAAGTCCCTAAATCTAGATTTTTTCGACGTCTAGGGAGATTTTCCGAAAGCCAGGGAATTTTTTTCGGTCAGGAATGTTAATTTCGTAAACTATTCATCAAAATACAACCAATGATGCATTTCTTATTACTTAATGTCAGACTGACGCCTGTTTTCTATATTTACCAAAACTTTTGCATTTGGCAACACTCTTAGTCTTACGAGGTTCACACAGTTACCAATACCGGCCGATATAGCAACTCCGAAGCATTGGTGAGCTTCGCTCCACCAGTCATTGGTGGTAATTAGATCCTTGTTATTTCCCACTACCAATGAATGGGAGCGATGTTATGTTCCCTATTTTATTAGTTGCAGTTACTATTTCGGCCATCATTGGCAACGATAATAGATCTCGCAGGATTGTGGCGGAGTGTATATATGATGGCAAACCTTTCTAAAACTGTTTAAGGGTGACTATATCAACCTAGCATACATTACAGAAAAGTAATTTTCCATACCAATATGCAGCCCAAACAAGTGGGAATAAAAAATAAAAACATTGCATGTCCATAGAAAACTCCATCATAAGTAACGGCCACAACATTTATATCAGGGGTTCTTAACCTTTTTCTCGTCAAGAACCCTCTGAGTTATAAGACCATCTACCCGAACCCCCAGTAATTTGACATCGATCAAAATGTTAATTCAATAAAAAATATAAAATATAATATATAAAATGCTATTTCAATATACAATGGTATTCTGCAAAGGATGTATCATTAAATCAGCCACCTAAGTACCCCAGGAAATCTTTTTGTGAACCCTGGGGATTCGCGAACCTCATATACTGATTTATATGAAAGAAAGCCTGCATATATGTGACGATAATCTCATAGCCCCTGCCATCACCCAGCTACCAGAGAGCATGCCTTATATAACTGTGCTTCCTGGCATATCTACAAATACTAGTCACCCTTACCTCAACGAACAGCATACCGGAAGCGGCAGGAATAAGATTCACTTGGAATTTAGTCCCTTAGAGCAAATATGGAAGCGATGAAGCGAGATTTCTCTTTATTCGGAAAGAGACACAGACTTACATCATGTTCAACGCACCGGCCACTAGATGGAGGATTGCAGGTAGGATAAAACATTGACATCACTTATTTTTATCAGTGAATACTTGGCTAAAAAGTCTTTTTGCAACAATTTTATCAAATGCATAGAATCACAAATAAATATTATTATAGGTTGTGACGATTATCTATCAGTTAACAGTGAGGACTACAGGCATAAATGTGGTATCTCTTCGTTATTTAATCTGCGCTCTCTTAAATGTTGCCGGCAGCGCCTCATGAAATTATCAAGGTATACACTAAATATAATTTCTTTTTCTTGCTATTCTACGCGTTAGATAAGGCAACGCACGTAGTGCCTATACATTAGAATCCTCTTTAATGAACTGGCTACTTGAAGGTAAAATCTGTACACTCCCAGTAAAATATTTTAATTTTTTACCGAACCAAGTTAACAACATACAAGAATCTACCTCTCCTCCCTCCCCTCCATGTCCTCTCCCTCTTCCTCCTCCTCCTCCTCTATGCGCGCGCCTGTGTGTGTGTGTGTGTGTGTGTGTGTGTGTGTGTGTGCACACTAACACAGCAAACTTTGTCAATGAGTTAGGAATACTTAGCGTGGATAGACTACTATCATGCTCATAGCTCCGTGAATTAGCGTTAGAAATCATGTTTGACGGTGCGGTGCTTTTACTAACTCTCTTACTTATTTAGGCTCGTTTCTGCTTACGAGTGGTCTTCATCATTACGTACTCACACTGAGAGAGAGAGAGAGAGAGAGAGAGAGAGAGACCTTAAGATTGCTTAGAAGAAAGAAGATATTTTATTAATAATAGTATGCTGAAGAGAAAATTAAGCTCATGTAAGTGACTACAAAAGTTTCCCTACAGCATTCTTTGATCTAATCCTCATTAATCTAACTCGTTGCATCTAATATTTTTTTGATAATCTCTCTTTTCTTCCTTTTTTTTTTTTTTCATGACGCGTATCACAATGTACTACGTATTTTACTAACGCAAGCTGAAAATGTCACTAGTACTGACATGCCATAGAAACTTTGGCTGTGATGGGAATGGTAGAGCGGAGAAGGCAAAGAGAATGAGAAAAGTGAACGAATGAAGGCAGTAAAGGTGACAGGATCTACATAGGACAGAGAAAAGTGGAAGTTCATGGCATCTCACGTTCTGGAAGATATGAAGGAGCAATGAGGTGAGGTAAGGAAACTGCTAACGTAACTGTGAAAAATGCTTGTTATTTTGAAGCTGATACTTGTTCAGATTTTTCGGGATTCGGAATAAGAGTATCAAGTCACGTTTTGAACTAAATTAGCTGACCGGAATGGAATCCTATTTATACATTTTTTATGCATTTGTCTGTGTCTGCGTTTATCTCCTCTCTATAAAATCCTGACTCTATAAAGCGGAATATTTGGATTCTTATTTGACAGGATTAAATACAGTAACACAATTAATTTTACACGAGCCGTAATTATCATCCTGTGGTTCATCATCCATTAATTAGTAAATAGAGAGGCCAGTTATTGCCTTTACTGGCGGCGTCGTGGCCATCTGGTTAACGCTTCTCGGCTCACCGCCTGCTGCTGGTTCATCACTTATATTAACACTGAGGCTCTCTATAATGAAAAAAAAAAAAAAAAAAATATATATATATATATATATATATATATATATATATATATATATATATATATATATATATATATATATATATATATATATATATATATATATATATATATATATATATGTGTGTGTGTGTGTGTGTGTGTGTGTGTGTGTGTGTGTGTGTGTGTGTGTGTGTGTGTTACACATAGGCCTTTTATATAAATACTGGACTTCATATATTGCAAGAAAAAGATATCTTCCACAAGGACATTTTTTCTATTCACACTAGATTCCATAAAAAACGTATATATATATATATATATATATATATATATATATATATATATATATATATATATATATATATATATATATATATATATATATATATATATATATATATATATATACACACATCATGAGGACTCTTTTTCAAAGGCCTCATGAAGTTTTCTACTATTCCGTACAACAGAATCTTTACTTGTTATTCCAACATTTTCTCGAAAACGCCATAAAAAGTCCTTTAGAGTCTATTAGACAATTAAATGTAATAAAGATAAGATATGATAGAAAAGTATGAGTGCTTCTTTTCAACTAAGAACATTTACTTATAAGAAAACCAAACTTTCTTTAAGGGGATGTCGTTTGCTATGATGCGCTCAGCTAGACCACAAATATACACCTTAAATATTGATCAAACTATTGTATAGAAAACTGTCAGCTACAAGTTCCCAGACTTATAGCATACCGTTCTTGTTGCATGGCAGCTGATGAAAAACCTTGCATTTTAAATCACAGTAAATTTGAAACTCTTTCGCTGTGAGAATTGATAATTACAATAAGTCTAAACAGTAATAAATCATCAATCTGCTCGTGTAATTAATTCACAAGCCTCCAGTGAGCATCATTATAATAGTATGGTAATATAAATCATCTTTCATGGTGGATGATGAATGAGAGTTGCCAAACCTTAGATCTTGACCATTTATGCGCTGCACCGGTGGTCTGATCACAGAACAGCAAAGGTAGAAGACGTGTCTAATGGTTTTGGTAATACTTCCATTAAAATTGTCTGGTATCTACGTACTTATATATGACTTGCCAAAGCTGATCAAATGCGAATACAGCAAAGGCACCTGATAAGTTTGATAGGTCTCGGAATATTCCTCTTGAAGCTAACTGGCACTGACCTATTTGTATCCAACTTAATCAATAGAGTTGTGGTTTTTCAATATCATTGCCAACATCATCATCATCGTCATCCTCACTATTACCATCATCTTTACCATTATCATGATCATCGTCGTCGTCGTCGTCATCTTAGTCGTTGTTGTCGTCATCGCCGTAAACAGTGGCATATATATTTCCTGAAATTATAATATTATGATGTATTATTCAGATATGTGTGGCTGATCTATAACATTTCAAGTAACTATCTTTCATATTCGGCTGTGAACAGTATTCATATGTTAATAAAGACTCTGGAGAAACGCTCGTCCATATTTGATAGGGAAGTCATAGTATTGTAGCCTGCGGTTCTTTTCTTGTTTTTTTTATTTGCGACCAAGAGACACTATTCTTTTGATGTATTAAAAGTACTTTAATCTGCTTGATAACAAAGAGTCAAAAATTGACTCCGCGATGAAGTAGTTAATACTGGGTTCTAAAAGAAGATATGGATGGAAACGATCATGAAAATAGCAAGTATGTTTCGTGTAGGTACGGTCATGTGTAGGTGTATACCGGGTTATTTTCTGATATTCTTATGTATTCTTGATTTGCTATCCTATATTTTTAAACCGTCAAATAGTATGATATCATCATGTATGGCATTTCATCGGTTTTCTAGTGATGCTTGTGCTCCCGTTTTGGCATCGACTGATATAATTTTCACTGATATTGGGATGACTTTTTTCTATTTTAAATTTTAACGAGATTCATCAATAACTTCCTCAATTTTTGTTCCTACATTCAGTAACTTTGTAGTTTGTATCCTTCAAGGAAAACGTTTAGTGTTTACTCCAGACAGGTTTTCCTTTTTTGAATCCCTCCTTTGTGGTATCTTCCACAGTATCACATCACATCCGCCATGTCCACAGCGTTCAAACAACATCATATTATTGCAAACATAGACATCAAAGAAAGCTCAGCGTACAAGCATAAATATTCGCTTTGGTCAAAGGCGATATACGTTTGTTTTGTTATCTTAGCTGTTGTTGTTGATGATGATAATGATGATGATGATGATATTGATAAGATCACTAATATGTAGCGAAACAATTCTTATTACTTCCACTGCTGCTACTCTTACTCTT
>NC_059297.1:9816910-9819410 GCF_017591435.1 Portunus trituberculatus
CACACACACACACACACACACACACATTCTTCGTTTTCTCTTACAGGAGGTGGAGTTCTGATTGTAGAGTGAAAGGAAGATAACAAATGGGAAGGTTATGAGTAAAAGTGGAAGAAATGCAGCAAGACGATATGGAGAAAAAGAAAAAAATATTACCTGGATGAAAAGGATAAGACAAAGCCAAGTACGAAAATATCAACTTTGGAATAACAATATCTGATTTGGAAATCTTATAGACTTCTAGGAAGAGTAATCTTTATCCTATGGACTTCAATGAGTGTGTCTTCTGAAGCAATAAGATAACTCCAATATTTCTCTTACTCTTCCAAGTACTGGCAAATGAAAAAGTAAACAATATTAACTTGAGTATATTCTTTGGATATTTTCTTTGAAGATTAGAGTGAGAAAAAAATCACAACACACTGAAAAAAATAATTTGATTAAAGAAAGAAGATACCCAATGAATTTTTTAAGGTGAACGTTAGAGATCAGTGAATAGAAAATCGATAATCAGACATAATCAAGTCTCATAATTCTAACGTAACGTAACCATTGAAATATAACAAAGACGGAAGACCAAAGATGTTAAGATCATGAAGAATGTTATATTCTGCAGTAACAACATTTGTGGATGTGTTGTCCTCTGTTGGAGAGATGGTTAAAGGTAAAGGGTTCCAGTTTTAGTGTTAAAATGTTTAGATTAGTCATACCATCATTTTTTATTCTTATATTGGTTGTCTTGTTACAAGAAATTATTTCAAATTTTCAAATACCGTTAGACATCTGTATCATAAATTTCTTCTCTATAGAACAAAATCACATTATAAGCTTTGCGGTTATGTTGTGAGCTTAAGATTGATTTTTAAACGCATATTGAAGATATGCTTGTCTAAAGTTTTTGAATCTATCCTGAATAGGAAGATTCTCAAACATCTGTCAATTCACAATCTTCTATCTGATCGCCAGTATGGCTTCAATGTCGCTCTATTGGTGATCTTCTGGCTTTCCTTACTTAGTCTTGGTCATCCTCTTTTACAGATTTCAGTGAAACTTTTGCTGTCGCGTTAGACATATCAAAAACTTTTGATAGAGTCTGGCATAAAGCTTTGATTTCAAAATTTCCCTCTTACGGCTTCTTTCCTTCTCTCTGCAACTTTATCTCAAGTTTTCTTTCCAACTGTTCTATTGCTACTGGAGACAGTTAGTCAGAGGAGGGGGAGTTGATGAGACGAAAAGCTTTTGATTCCACCCTATCTAGTAAAACTGTGTGACTGGAACCCCCCCAAACATGCGAAGAGTACTCCATACACGGGCGGATAAGGCCCTTATACAGAGTAAGCAGTTGGAGGGCGAGAAAACTGGCGGAGACGCCTCAGAACACCTAACTTCATAGAAGCTGTTTTAGCAAGAGATGAGATGTGAAGTTTCCAGTTAAGATTATGAGCAAAGGACAGACCGAGGATATTCATTGTGGAAGAGGGAGACAGTTGAGTGTCATTGAAGAAGAGGGGATAGTTGTCTGGAAGGTTGTGTCGAGTTGATAGATGGAGGAATTGAGTTTTTGAGGCATTGAAAACTACTAGATTTTTCTGCCCCAATCGGAAATCTTAGAAAGATCGGAAGTCAGGCGTTCTGTGGCGTCCCTGCGTGATCTGTTGACTTCCTGAAGGGTTGGTCGTCTCTGAAAGGACGTGGAAAGATGTAGGTGGTATCATCAGCGTAGGAGTGGATAGGGCAAGAAGTTTGGTTAAGAAGGTCATTAATGAATAATAGAAAGAGAGTGGGTGACAGGACAGAACCCTGAGGAACTCCACTATTAATAGATTTAGGAGAACAGTGGCCGTCTACTACATCAGCAATAGAACGGTCAGAAAGGAAACTTGAGATAAAGTTGCAGATAAGTATAGAAGCCGTAGGAGGGCAGTTTTGAAATCAAAGCTTTATGCCAGACTCTATCAAGAGCTTTTGATATGTCTAACGCTACAGTAAAAGTTTCACCGAAATCTCTAAAAGAGGATGACCAAAACTCAGTAAGGAAAGCCAGAAGATCACCAGTAGAGCGACCTTGAACGAAGCCATACTGGCGATCAGACAGAAGATTGTGAAGTGACAGATGTTTGAAAATCTTCCTATTAAGGATAGATTAAAAAACTTTAGACAAGCAAGAGATTAAAGCTATAGGACGGTAGTTTGAGGAGTTATAAGTAAGATAGGTTGAAGTTTCCTTTAACTTTGTAAGCTGGCATTCAAACAACCGAATTATTATTATCATTATTACTATTATTATTATTATTATTATTATTATTATTATTATTATTATTATTATTATTATTATTATTATTATTATTATTTTTATTATTATCATTTTTATTATTATTGTTCTTCTTCTTCTTCTTCTTCTTCTTCTTCTTCTTATTATTATTATTATTATTATTATTATTATTATTATTATTATTATTTATTATTATTATTATTATTATTATCATTATTATTATTGTTA
>NC_059297.1:9826910-9844410 GCF_017591435.1 Portunus trituberculatus
GTTTGCCCCAAGTTCCCAAGCCGCGTATTTCTGTTAGGAGTGTGCATGGTGGTAGCGGCAGTGTTGGTGGTGGTGGCGAAAGCCGAAAGGCTTTCGTTAACTTATTAGAAATAAATAAACCCGTGGGTGGTGAATATATACACCACCAGAGAGAGAGAGAGAGAGAGAGAGAGAGAGAGAGAGAGAGAGAGAGAGAGAGAGATTTATCGGTGCTATTATCATGATCATCCCTATGATGTATGTAGACTCCATCCTCAAGATGTCACCGGTGAGAAGCGGCTCCGTGTCAGCGAGAACAGGGATGTACTTTCGGAGACTCACGACGTGGTGTGTAGATGTCGATGCTGTGGGGTGATGTGACATGGGAATCTAATGGTAATAGTAAAAGTGAGGTGAATAGTGGGTACAGTGGAAGGAAATAGTTAGGAATAAAAAAAAAAGTAAAGTTAAAGATAACAGTTTGTGGGCATTCCACGTTGCTATTTGTATCATTTTATGTTGGAGGTAGTGCTAGCTGAACTAGGTATGGGTCACCAAGCCTAGAAGGTTGTGTGTGTGTGTGTGTGTGTGTGTGTGTGTGTGTGTGTGTGTGTGTGTGTGTGTGTGTGATAATGTGCGAGTGTTGTCATGAGGGTGATTCAAGCATGAGTGTTCTTACCTTGTCTATATTTGAATCGTGTGTTTGTTTGTGGGTGATTGTCTCATGTTTTTGTTTTTTTTTAATCAGATTTTTTGGTTATTTCCATACAGGAAGGTAAGGAGTCTTAAAAAGTTAGTATAGGTAAGCATTGGTTCTTATGTGACATGGGAAAACGCTTTGGATCCGTATAATAAATACACCTCCATGGGCTCATTCTGGGTCTGCCCTTGCGTCGTCAAGCGAATACAGGGCGTCATCGGACTTATGTCAAATGTGTCTTTTTCGACATCGTTTGACGTCGTCTGACATCGTCCGACATCGTTAACGTAGCAAACGCTGTCGCAAGTCAAGAAAATTTGAAAATTCTGGTTGTTCCCATTTTCTTTGGTATTTCGTACGTCATCATTTTGGGTGTCTTACGATGACGTCCTTTGACATGTCATCGTACTGTACGAGGGATATACGTCACCGTACGTCTAGGATCCGATGTCGTACGTCCTTCGTTTTGCATGTCCTTGCACTGAAATGTTCCCAGTCGTTACAACAGTAAACTGGCCTGTACGACAGTAGGGGGCGTCGTAGTCAAATAAGAGCTGTAGTGTGACCCCAGCATAATTGAGGCCTAGGTAATGGATAATGGCCATCCTAACGAGTTATTTTTACTCTTAAGGTATACCATGTTCAGGGTTTGGCAAGACACAGCTTAGATATACGGTGTTACAAGCAGTGCAGCACCTCTAGAATATTTCGGGCGCAAATTTTCTTCTTTCTCATAAAGAAAACTGAACAAAAATAGTTGTGCACTTTTCTTGTAAATCATTAACCTCTGCAGAGATGATAAGAGATGAGTGTTAAGGTTTTGTGCTGTATTAAAGTGTCTAAAAATGAAAGAGGTGATACACTAGGCGACTATTTTTACCTCTATTATGATGATGTTAGCCGTATAAACTCAAGTAACTATAAAGATATACCATAGTAAAATAACAATTAAAAATACTGGAAGGAGTAAAAGCAAGGTAAATCAATAGATACATAGTAATATACTGTTTAGGGACGACTGCTCTATACCGCGAGATCGGACGGCGAACACTGAAAATCGTCAGTTTGGATCCTTTCTTATTAGAGCCTATTGAATGAAGTCGAGGTGCCAGCAGAAGCGTTTCCAAATAATCCTTTGAAGATACAAACTTTCTTCACACCTAAAAAGGAAGTCCCAGAACTTAATACTGTCATGTACTGAAGTTCATAAGTTTAGGTTGATATGTACGGTAAAGTATATTAATGAAAAGAAAAGTGTATCTTTAAAGCCCATCCAGGTAATACAAAGAAGTGTCATTAAATGGAGCGGCGGTGGGATAACAGGAGGCAAAACGAACTTTAACTAACAGGTCATTAACGATAAATTTAAGTTACACGTCCAGGATGCGAGATGAGGCATGAGTCTTTGAAATATGTACCAACTGCCTGAGAGAGAGAGAGAGAGAGAGAGAGAGAGAGAGAGAGAGAGAGAGAGACGATTGCACTGGTATATTCTGCTGCGTAATGCTATGCTTTCTGTTCTCCGTCGTATTTTACAAGGGATGGTATTCTCAGACCCGCGGTACAAAGGCTAGCAAACTTTGACTGACGAGCAATCTCATTAATTTTAACTCACGCAGAGCCAATGTATAGTAAACAATAGCTATTCTTTTTTAATTTCAATGTTAGCTACAAGAAAGTGAAGCAGGCTCAGAATAGTATAGTTTCTAGTAAGAATGCTGATTTTTCCGTGGTGTTACACTCCGTTTTCTGTTTGCCCGAAGCGTTGATGAAGCATTTACCAGCAAGACCTCGTTCCCTCATTGGTTCGAAGCTTGATTTGAAGTAATCTTGCGTCATATAAAAACTTATCCTTGACGCTGTTCTAAGTATCTTGGCTATAAAGAAATCTAATATGATGAAGAATCCTTCTTTCATTCTTGAAGTATGCTAGATTTCCATATTCAAATGATATCTAATCACAGTGGCTACCGAAAATATTGAGCAATATTCCATTACTGTTGCTTATCCCTCGTAATGCATGCTGTGATCTGAGGTGAGACACTTTATGTAAATCCTTTTAATCAATTTATTATTCGTCGATTACTAATAAAAGTCCACAGGAAAATACTGAAACATTATGAATATAAAAAGATTTTTACTCATTCATAAGTTCCTACCCACAATCCTTCAGTCCGTCTACCGGCTGAGTATTACCTATCTGTGTGAAGTGTGCTCATAGTTATCGTGTTTCATCTGCTTCCTCACCTTCCTAGACCACACAACTCTGGATGGATTTCGTTAATACTTCGACCATGATGCTGTTTTGATAATGTAAGTGACTGTAGTATGTATGTGGTATTACTTTCTTGCGTAGCCTCTGAGTGAGACGCTTTGTGCTGTGCAGTTAGATCGAGTCCTCAATATCCTCTGCCAGAATGCCACCTTTTGTCGGGTACTTTGCTTAATTGCAGTTGGTGATATATAGCGGTATGGACCGTGAAACAAAAAGAAAATATATTTTCAGAGCTGCTTATTCCTTTTATGTTACTAACACGATGCAACAGGAGTCATAAGTTTGCTCTTTGATATGATACAGCGTGAAATGGGTAACTAGCTGGCGACATGTGGAACCATGACATCGGATCTAGTTTGCTGCCGCCCGGAATGTTTGAGTGTGTATAACTCTTTTGAAAGCTTACTTTTTGATATATTATCTTATTACAGACAGGTCTGGAGAAAGAAAGTGGACATAACTCTTGAAAGTACATTTACCAGTTGTTTGTTATTTACACGACATGATCTAACCATTAAAAATGCTCCAAACAATGATTTGTAGACTTAGGTAATGACAACCGTTACAGCTGGTGTATTGGTTGAACAAAGAATAAAGCCTATGAATATAGCACACACCGATATATCTAAAATAAAGTAGAAAAAAAAAATATTTATAAATGTATCACTTGGCTAATAGCAAAATTTACATTTGTATGAGTATGTTGACAACAGAAAACTTGATAAATACATGAACGTTAGATATTTTAATTACTCGTATCAAAATATTTCAAATTTTACGTCTCTCTCTCTCTCTCTCTCTCTCTCTCTCTCTCTCTCTCTCTCTCTCTCTCTCTCTCTCTCTCTCTCTGTGTGTGTGTGTGTGTGTGTGTGTCATTAATTTTTTTTATATATTTTTTTTCCTCTCGGTCTTTCTTTCTTTGCTTGCTCGATGAGGAAACACGTGGGGCGGCGCATGTCCTGGATGGAAAAAAATGCCTGATCCTTGGCGCACTGGGAATGGGACACGGAACCTGGTCGTGTTGCGGAGGGTTTTGTAGCAAGTTGTGGGGTGGTGGAATCCAGCGAAACAGCGGCGAAGCAACACACCGACACTCACTTCTCACACACACACACACACACGCACACACACCACAAGACAGAGGATAGTTATCACAATACGAATCAGTGTTTTATAATAACTCTTGACTATGGTGGGGGTAGTGGTGTTAGTCTTATCAATGTGTTCAGTGTTTCTTTTCCATGGAATAACCTTTTTAAAGACTGCGTGTATCTTCTCTCTCTCTCTCTCTCTCTTGTGCTAGGTAATAACTGTTCTCGGCAATAAACTCCTTCAGGACGCTAGTAACTTCTCCATTTGTTTGTACCTCACGCTGCTGGCACTTACCGAGCATCCACCTGTCTCCCAACACGTCAGCATCCACACCTCCCTCCACTCGCCCTGCTCCTCATTGCGTGTCGCTCATTTATCACCGTCCTCCACCTAGGTACACTACACACCCTTATACTCCGTGTCCTTCATACGTCCACGCCACCCCGGTTGACTTCTCGCGCAGTTGCAGCTGATGTTTGTGGCAATACATAACTCATTTATCTCTCCTCCTTCTCCTCGTTTTCCCCTATTGTTCCTCCTTCATTTCTGTTCTCGTTGCTTTTGTTTATATTCTCACTAGTTTTCCGTTGTCTGCTTTATTTTTTGAGCAAGGTTTTCTGCATATATGTTCCTTGCTTCACTTCCTTTCCCTTCCCTTCCCTTCCCTTCCCTTCCCCAGTTTTCCCTCTCGACGCGTCAAAAACATCAATTTGCATTATTGTGTTATTACAAAAAAGATATTAAAAAAAAAATCCCCCACTGTAATATTTTTGAGAGGTGATAAGAACTCGAGAGGAATTCAGTAAATATTAAACGCACGGCGAGTCATATTTTTGTTCCATTTATTTTTTTACACGTATTTTTTTTTTCATGTCGGTGAGTGCCTTGATTGTTTGTTCAGATATTTGTGTGTGTGTGTGTGTGTGTGTGTGTGTGTGTGTGTGTGTGTGTGTGTGTGTGTGTGTGTGTGTGTTATTAATAATACAAGTTTCAAAGGACAGTAAGTGACGGAAAGACCCCAGTTTTATTAAGGGAAAAAAATACTGGCCTTGTGATGTCCATTCTATGAGTTTAAAAAGGATATATACTCATAGATTTTAATCTCTCTCTCTCTCTCTCTCTCTCTCTCTCTCTCTCTCTCTCTCTCTCTCTCTCTCTCTCTCTCTCTCTCTCTAGCTTCTGCCACTACCGCATTAATATCATTACTATAAGTGTATCCCACCGCCTTCCTCTTCCTTCCTTCCTCTCCCTGCCTCCCTCTACCTCCCTTTCCCTCCTTCTCTCCCTGCCATTCTCTCCCTCCTCTGTCCGTACATACTCAGCGAGAAATCCTCCATTTAATCATATGGTACACTTTCACTCTTCCATTCTTTTTCAATTTTTTTTTCGCTCCCTTTTACTCTCTCGTCTCCCTTCCTCATCCTCTCCTCACTCCCTGTTCCAAACCAACTTTTCAGTCCCTCCTTCCTTCATCATATTTCATCCCTTTCTTTTTCTTCCCACCGACAATCTCATCATATTCTTCATTATGGCATTTTTTCTTCCTGTTCTTCCGCTCAACTCTACCGTAGTAATAGGGAAAATATTTGTTTTATTGCTATTGTTATTATTCTTGAATCTTTTCCCTTTCATTACTTGTCTATGTTTTCAGATTTTTTTTTTTTATATCCTAAGGTTATACCTCACGTCACCATCACTATTGTCACCTGTAAAATCACCTCTACCTTACTGTACTTACTAATGACTACCGACTGCGTCACCACCACTACGGGCAGGCCTGACCTAGCGTTTGATGGTCTCTCGGTACTAATGGTTCGCGAAATTGGTCTTGATTTGCGGAGTTACCTGATGATTGGCTGATAATTGCTTGGAAAGTCCTGTGGTCAGCTGGCAACTCCTGACACTTAAACACACACACACACACACACACACACACACACGGTGGTTAGAGCGCTGGCTTCACAAGCCAGAGGACCGGGGTTCGATTCCCCGGCCGGGTGGAGATATTTGGGTGTGTCTCCTTTCACGTGTAGCCCCTGTTCACCTAGCAGTGAGTAGGTACGGGATGTAAATCGAGGAGTTGTGACCTTGTTGTCTCGGTGTGTGGTGTGTGCCTGGTATCAGGCCTATCCGAAGATCGGAAATAATGAGCTCTGAGCTCGTTCCGTAGGGTAACGTCTGGCTGTCTCGTCAGAGACTGCAGCAGATCAAACAGTGAAACACACACACACACACACACACACACACACACACACACACACACACACACACACACACACACTAGACACCTACCGAAACAATGACTTACTCCCAGTGAGATCTGATAGCACAAGTTAAGGAGGTGCTGTGAACCTTTCATTAAAGCTAGTTGTGGTTTCGCTGTACGTTTCCCTTTGTGTCTCACAACTCAAGGGGGCAGTCACAGCCTGCCCTTTAAAGACAACTCTCCTTCTTCACACAAAACTACATGCACTTACCACACATACACCCTTCACCTGAAAATCAAAATTCCAAAGCAAAACTACTATGCCTCGGAGTCCCCCTTCTGGGAAGGGGACCAAAAATGTCCCCAGGTCGGACTCCCCTCTTGTTAATGACCTCAAATGCCTTGACACCTCCCTCAACTTTTTCTACATTAACTTCTGCAACATTCGTGGTCTTAGATCTAATTTTCAATCTGTAGAACACCACCTCTCCTCAACTAAACCTCATCTTCTTTTCCTCACCGAAACACAGCTGTCTGAGGCAACTGACAGTAGCCCCTTCTCTGTCCCCTCCTACTTTCTCTATTCTCATTTTCAATCCAAAGCTGGATGTTGCGTCTATGTACGCAACGACTTAACTTGCTCTCGTGCCCACGCTCTTGAATCTTCCGAGTTTTCCACCATCTGGCTTCGACTTAACAGTCACTCTCAAACTAAATTCATCTGTGCTGTTTATCTCTCCCTAACTCTTCTGACTATAGTAAATTCTTCGACTACTTAACTTCCAAAGTGGAGCACATTCTGTCCCTCTACCCTTTCGCTGAGATTTCCATTCTTGGAGATTTCAATGTTCACCACCAGCTTTGGCTTTCCTCTCCCTTCACTGACCATCCTGGTGAACTAGCCTTCAACTTTGCTATCCTCCATGACCTAGAGCAACTGGTGCAACACCCTACTCGTATTCCTGACCGTCTTGGAGACACGCCCAACATTCTTGATCTCTTCCTCACCTCTAACCTTCTGCTTATGCTGTCACCCTTTCATCTCCGTTGGGCTCCTCCGATCACAATCTCATTTCTGTATCTTGTCCTATTTTTCCAATCCTCCACAGGATCCCCAAAGCGAGGTGCCTCTGGCGTTTTGCCTCTGCCAGTTGGGGGACCTGAGGAGGTATTATGCTGATTTTCCTGGAATGATTACTGCTTCCGTGTCAGAGACCCATCTCTTTGTGCTGAACGCATAACAGAGGTGTTAGTGTCTGGCATGGAGGCGTACATTCCTCATTCTTTTCTCAACCTAAACCTTCTAAACCTTGGTTTAACTCAGCCTGTTCTCGTGCTATACATGATAGAGAGGTTGCCCACAAAAGGTACTTGAGCCTTCCATCTCCTGAATCTCATGCACTTTATATCTCTGCCCGGAATCATGCCAAGTCTGTTCTTCAACTTGCCAAACACTCCTTCATAAATAGAAAATGTCAAAATCTTTCAAACTCAAACTCTCCTCGTGACTTCTGGCATCTAGCCAAAAACATCTCAAATAACTTCACTTCTTCATCTTTCCTCCTTTATTTCATCCTGATGGCACCACTGCCATCTCTTCTGTCTCTAAAGCTGAACTCTTCTCTCAAACCTTTGCTCACAACTCCACCTTGGACGATTCTGGGCTTGTCCTCCTCTCCTCCTCCCTCTGACTATTTCATGTCTACAATCAAAATTCTTCGTAATGATGTTTTCCATGCCCTTGCTGGCCTAAACCCTCGGAAGGCTTATGGACCTGATGGGGTCCCTCCTATTGTTCTCAAAAACTGTGCTTCCGTGCTTGCACCTTGCCTGGCCAAACTCTTCCAACTTTGTCTATCGACTTCTACCTTTCCTTCCTGCTGGAAGTTTGCCTACATTCAGCCTGTTCCTAAAAAGGGTGACCGTTCTAACCCTCAAACTACCGTCCTATAGCTTTAATCTCTTGCTTGTCTAAAGTTTTTAATCTATCCTGAATAGGAAGATTCTCAAACATCTGTCACTTCACAATCTTCTGTCTGATCGCCAGTATGGCTTCCGTCAAGGTCGCTCTACTGGTGATCTTCTGGCTTTCCTTACTGAGTCTTGGTCATCCTCTTTAGAGATTTCGGTGAAACTTTTGCTGTAGCGTTAGACATATCAAAAGCTTTTGATAGAGTCTGGCATAAAGCTTTGATTTCAAAACTGCCCTCCTACGGCTTCTATCCTTCTCTCTGCAACTTTATCTCAAGTTTCCTTTCCGACCGCTCTATTGCTGCTGTGGTAGACGGCCACTGTTCTTCTCCTAAATCTATTAATAGTGGTGTTCCTCAGGGTTCTGTCCTGTCACCCACTCTCTTTCTATTATTCATTAATGACCTTCTTAACCAAACTTCTTGCCCTATCCACTCCTACGCTGATGATACCACCCTACATCTTTCCACGTCCTTTCAGAGACGACCAACCCTTCAGGAAGTCAACAGATCACGCAGGGACGCCACAGAACGCCTGACTTCCGATCTTTCTAAGATTTCCGATTGGGGCAGAGAAAATCTAGTAGTTTTCAATGCCTCAAAACTCAATTCCTCCATCTATCAACTCGACACAACCTTCCAGACAACTATCCCTCTTCTTCAATGACACTCAACTGTCTCCTCTTCCACAATGAATATCCTCGGTCTGTCCTTTGCTCATAATCTTAACTGGAAACTTCACATCTCATCTCTTGCTAAAACAGCTTCTATGAAGTTAGGTGTTCTGAGGCGTCTCCGCCAGTTTTCTCACCCTCCAACTGCTTACTCTGTATAAGGGCCTTATCCGTCCCTGTATGGAGTACTCTTCGCATGTTTGGGGGTTCCAGTCACACAGTTTTACTAGATAGGGTGGAATCTAAAGCTTTTCGTCTCATCAACTCCCCCTCCTCTGACTAACTGTCTTCAGCCTCTTTCTCACCGCCGAAATGTTGCATCTCTTTCTATCTTTTATCGCTATTTTCATGCTAACTGCTCTACTGATCTTGCTAACTGCATGCCTCCCCTCCTCATCTATCCATCCATCCTCCCCTCCTCGTGTGGCCTCGCTGCACAAGGCTTTCTTCTTCCTCTCATCCCTATTCTGTCCAACTCCATAACGCAAGAGTTAACCAGTACTCTGAGTCATTTATTCCTTTCACTGGTAAACTCTGGAACTCCCTCCCTGCATCTGTATTTCCGACTTCCTACAACTTGTCTTCTTTTAAGAGGGAGGTATCGAGGTATTTGCTCCCCAATTTTGGCTGACGCTTTACCAACTTTTAGAGAGCCAACACTCAAGTGGGTCTTTTTTCTTAATGTTTTATTTTTTTTTTTTGCCCTTGGCTGGTTCTCTCCCCTACTTAAAAAAAAGCACACACACCGCGGAGTTTTGTGGTCAACACGCTCGATTCACAATCGAGAGGGCCCGGGTTTGAGTCCCGGGAAGCGGCGAGGCAAATGGGCAAGCCTCTTAAATGCGTAGGCCCTGTTCACCTAGCAGTAAATAGGTATGGGATGTATGTAACTCGAGGGGTTGTGGCCTCGCTTTCCCTGTGTGTGTTGTGTGTGATGTGGTCTCAGTCTTACCCGAAGATCGGTCACTACGAGCTCTGAGCTCTTTTCGTAGAGGAAAGGCTGGCTGATTAACACACACACACACACACACACACTTGTGCTTCCAGTTATACTTTAAGCACGCTTAAACACGTACTACACAGACATGGTCCTAGTACAGTGTCGTCACTACTATAGACATCTAGTTTTCTATTTCATTTATTTTTTAGAAAGCGGTGATATTTAGCAATTCATTCACAAGATAAATAATACTCAAATGGAGTGGTAGATGAATGTGGAATTCTCAGTTATCAGGCTGTTAGTTTGTTAATGTTGAGTCATTGGAAAATTGTAAAAAATTAAGTCTGTTGTACTATGAACTACGATTGAGAGAAACGCATGCGCGTGATGATGTAGCATTCAGCCCTAAGAAGCTTCTCACACAACGACAATACGTATTTAAAAACCAGTTTCCTTGCCTGAATCTCTAACACCGGCGGAACAGGCGTACCAACACCTTCGTATGCTTTTTCATATTGTTTTCTCATGTTTCGTATTGGTTAGCACGTCAAGGCGTTCTATTTTTTTCTTTATTGAAAGTATGCTTCGCACAGAGACTGTCTTGACTTTCTTGAAGTTTCGCTTATTTTCTCATGTTCTTAAGTTCTTACTTAGAACTTCATTTAAGTTTTCTTCCCTTATTTGTCTCTTACCAAAATACGTCGTGAGAATGTCTCGAAAAGTAATGTGTTCACCGTCTCAACGTAACGACTGTCCTTGCTGAATATTTACCATCAACCACGATCATGACTCTCACAATTTATCACTCCAGTCGTCCTCCCATCGTTCAAGGGCAAGTCATCACCAGGTAACACTTTCTCGTCTCCCATAACCACTCATCATTTCATCACCGTCCTTCGTCAAGAGTTTACTGAAGAAAATGTGTGGAAAAGAATTTGCTAATAACATGTGTAGTGATGGTGTTTACAAATTTTGTAGTAGTCGTAGCCACACTGGTCTCACCCACGGTCACCTTGTGCGTCGTGACCCCCCACCTGCCTGCCCTCGCTGCCACTGTACACTTTCCGTCTCGCACGTCTTCCTTGACTGCCCTGACACATACCCTCATCGTCGAGCTGCATTCCCTTTCCTAGCCACCCTACGACGCCCCCCACTACTTACTGATTTTCTGGGAGACTCCCCCACCTTCTCCATCACTGACATAATGACCTTTCTCACCACCCTCCAGCTCCTACAACACCTCTAAAACATAACACTAGTTCCTAGTGCCATATAGCCTTTCAGGCTTGGTGCTGGTACCCATTATAATTCAATTCAATTAACAATTTATCACCCCAGTCGTCCTCCCATCGTTCAAGGGCAAGTCATCACCAGGTAACACTTTCTCGTCCCCCATAACCACTCATCATTTCATCACCGTCCTTCGCCAAGAGTTTACTGAAGAAAATGTGTGGAAAAGAATTTGCTAATAACATATGTATTGAGTGTTTACAAGTTTTGTAGTAGTCGTAGTAGTAGTAGTAGTAGTAGTAGTAGTAGTAGTAGTAGTAGTGATAGTAATAATAGTAATGCTAATGCTAATGATGATAATTTTAATACTGATAACATAGTTAATATCATCGATAAGATGAATAGAAACAGGAGCAACAACAATAACTACAACAAAAAAACAACAAGATCATTAAACAAAGCATCAGTTATATCATGTAAGCTTCACTGCGAGAAATTTCATAGTATCGGACGCGTTGCCTATAGTGTAGCCTTGTATTTACACATGGGCGAGAGTATAGAGCTTTCTTTAATCTTTTCCTTTGTGTTTGGGATTAATGCTATTGCTTTTTCGTCGTAAATCCAATTAATTTATATTGGACTGGACTGACAGATTTAAATGAATTATATGAATGTGTACATTTATAGATGAATAAATAAAAGAAATTAAGTGATTAGCCAGATAGGTAAATAGACAGATAGGTTAAAGTAAGTAGTTAGATAGCTAGATAGACAGATAAACAGACATAAAATAAATAAAAAGGTAAGTAGGTTAAGTGACTAAGTAGAGCGATAGAGAGAGATAGACAGATATAATATTTCTGGAAGGAAGTCTGTTTAAGTGAGTAGGTAAAAAGGCGAAGGCATCAAAGGGTAAGACCCTCCCGACAAGCACCGGGTAAAGTTAATTAAGACACGAGGGCTTTTATAAAAAGAGGCAACATCGATTTCAAGAGACTCCTTGTTTCACACGCGAGCTCCAATTCCTGGGTGGCGGCATCGCCTCTTTCACCCCACTAGTGCCTCACCCTTCACCCGCCATTAACTAATTACTTGAGAGGTAAAAGGGTGAGAGAGAGAGAGAGAGAGAGAGAGAGAGAGAGAGAGAGAGAGAGAGAGAGAGAGAGAGAGAGGACAGACAAACAAGCTAACTTCCCACTAGAGGTGATAATAATATCGGCACGAGGTGGGATGGCTCCGGGTCGTCGTGTTTGTGTGGTGGGAGAAGGGAGGGCAGTAATTAGCCTTGCAAAATTTATCCGACATCAAAGTAATTAATTTAACCTTTGCGAGGGATAGAGATAGCAACTCAGAAGAGAGAGAGAGAGAGAGAGAGAGAGAGAGAGAGAGAGAGAGAGAGAGAGAGAGAGAGAGAAACTTGCAAGACTTTAGAAAGCATGCAGTAAGTCTGGCATGACCCGCGGGTGACAACTTGCTTTGGCACGACAGGCAGCGGCAGGGCCTTAACTTTCCGCCGCATCACCATGACTTGGTGGGGTTTGAGGCGCAGGCAGACAGTAGGTGGCAAAGTCTGCTTAACAACCAACTGAAGTACCCCACAAGAGCCTTCTCCCCTTCCTTCTCTCCTTCCCCTAACGCTGTCTACCCGGAAAGGGGCCTGAGAGGAGCCCGAGAGGGTCAGAATACCTTTAAGTTAGCCCTGAAACCCTTCCCTGAGTCTGGAGTGTGAGTCCTTAAATCCGGTGGCTTAGCTAACTCACCTTGGCTAATTAGTGGAGCGTTGGAGGAGGGAGGAGGTCTCGCCGTATTTTGGAGGCAAGCATGAGGAATGACAACGTGGGAAGGATCAGAGCTAGGGGAGGCAGGCACGAGATACTACACGAAAATGAAATACCAAGAACGATATAGAGAGAGAGAGAGAGAGAGAGAGAGAGAGAGAGAGAGAGAGAGAGAGAGAGAGAGAGAGAGAGTGTGTGTGTGTGTGTGTGTGTGTGTGTGTGTGTGTGTGTGTGTGTGTGTGTGTGTGTGTTTGTGAGCGCGTGGTCGTGAAGGGGAGGAAAGATGAGTGAGAGGAGAAAAGAGGTCCACGCGACAGGGAATGAGGGGCAGTAATGAAGGGCTGTAATGAGGGGAAGGGGAGTGGAGTAAAGGGGAGGGACGACAGGAATAGGAGACGCGAGGATTCTACTTTGTGATCACGGAGCAGGAAGAAAGAAGAGCTGATAAAGTACGCGGATGGCATGGACGTGATAATGAGGACAAGTACACAAACATAAGAGATAACATGAAAAGAAGTAAGATAGAGAGAGAGAAAAAAAAAATGAGCTGGAAATTTCACATAAAAAGTGTTGAAGTAGGTTATGTGCGAAGTTAAAAAGACAAGTATGGCAAGATAAGAATAGCTAAACAAAGTTAACTAGAATTTGTTTGAGCTAAATAAGCAGACGGTAACAAATTGGTATATACGTGTAGTAGTAATAGTAGTAGGAGGAGGAAGAGGAGAAAGAAAAGGAGAAGGAAAACAAAAGAGAAGCAGAAGAAATAATAAGTGTAAGAATGAAGTTTCGCTTTGGTCACGTATGTTTACCTTATGTAAAATTAATTGTAGAAGAAGGAGGAGGAAGATATGTAAGGAAAAGGCGGAAGAAGAGGAGGACAAGAGTAAAGAAAAAGACGAAGAAGAAAAGATGAGGAAGGAGAATGAGGAGGAGAAGGAGGAGGAGGAGGAGGAGAGTAAGAAGGAAAAGAAAAGGATTTCTTTTATTTACATTGTTTTACATTATATATAGCTTACACAGTTACATGCTCTTTCATATCCCTTATTACAAATTTACATTTTCTTTCTCCTTACCTTTGCTTTTCTCATGAACAATCCTATCATACACTACTGAGGTCATGCAATTGTGGGTACATTATTGTGATACATATCAGTACCTTATTGCTTGGTAATTAAAATCTTTCCCCACTCAGGTACTATATGCATACAATGGGTTACAATGTTTCGCTTCATTGTTGCTGCCCTTGTTTCAATCACTGTTTCTGTTTCATCAGGTTTATTTCTTCTCTCTACTCAAGGCTCGAGAAATCAAATAAAGTGTTATGTATATCAGTTGCAACATATTGGACGCATTTAACATATAAAAAGTAGATTTATTGCATATGTGTTTGTGATGGTATATATGTAAGAATTATTCATGAAAGTATTAAGTTGGTTTTATTATTTATAGAAAGGGGAAGGTATCATTCAGTTTGTTTGTAGTTAGTGTATAACAATTTTGAAAAATGTGTATTGTTATGCAGCAACATGTAATTTGTTTATGCATATATTAATTCTTTGTTAAGTTTCGTTCACTTGGTTAAAATGTTATATGACTCTAAGCTTTGGTTAAGTAAATATCTACGTATCTATCTACTTACCTACTTATTTATCAATCTATTTATCTATCTATTTATCCATTCATCGATCCATTTATCTATTCCTTCATCTATATTTGTGTATCTATCTGTCTATCTATCTATCTATCTATCTATCTATCTGTCTATCTATCAATCTCTGTCTCTTTCTATCTATCTATCTAACTATCAGTATTTAAATAGTTATATCTAATTGTGTTTGTATGTGTGTGTGTGTGTGTGTGTGTGTGTGTGTGTGTGTGTGTGTGTGTATATATATAATGTAATGTGGTTGTCTTTGTAATGTTTTTACCCTGCAATTTCCTAGCGATAAGGTCTTCCCCTACCATCTTTTCTCCCCAGCACTGGCGTCCTTAACTTGCCCTTTTCTGTCTACGTCTCCCGTGTCACTCAGAGCCTCTCCTTTCCCCGCCCCTAACCCGTCACTCTTGTCGCTCTCTCCAATAATTCCCATTTTACTAAGAGAGAGAGAGAGAGAGAGAGAGAGAGAGAGAGAGAGAGAGAGAGAGAGAGAGAGAGAGAGAGAGAAGGGACTAACGGTACATTCAAACTTGATTCAGAGTAGGGGAGGAAAAAGAGGAATAGAGAGGGGAAGTCGGGAGTAAAGATAGGACAGAGGGGAATAGCAGAGAGAGAGAGAGAGAGAGAGAGAGAGAGAGAGAGAGAGAGAGAGAGAGAGACGACGACTCTTGTTATTTATGGAATCAATTAAATTCTTTGTAGGCGTAATGCGAGTAGGGAGAGCTTAGGACACCAGGGAGAAGAAGGAAGAGGAATAATAGAAGGAAACAAGAGGTTGGTGTGTGTGTGTGTGTGTGTGTGTGTGTGTGTGTGTGTTTGAGTGTGTGTTTGTGTGTGTGTGTGTGTGTGTGTGTGTGTGTGTGTGTGTGTGTGTGTGTGTGTGTGTGTGTGTGTTGGCTATGGTAGGATTGCTGCTATTTAGTATGGATTCTGGCTTATTCTTGAAAATCAATATTTCATCATACACAGCGATGAATAGAACAATAACATTAAGATCTGTTCTGTTGACCTATTACAAAGGTAATTTCTAAAGTATACACTATTGTTTCTAACGCAAGTTAAGCTCACAAGACATAATGAAGATACAATGTTATTGTTAAGAACAATGAATGAAAAGAAAAGAAAAGACCCACATAAATTACTATTCCTACTTAAAACGAGAACTTGAAAGAAAGGAAGGGGAAAAGCAGCATGTTAGCTCTTTACAACTGTGATAACATGATACCTATTACATGATATCATTAAATCCACATGGTCTTATTCACAGATAGTAAAACATTAGGTATTAATAAGTTTGAAGTACTTACTGCTTTAGTTGTCTTTCATAATCATTCTAAACTTACGCAAGGCAATTTCTATTAAGTTTTATGGGTAACCATTAACAAGCCACTGAGCTCAAGAACACTGAGCTACCGACATGTTGATCCTTGTATTAATTATCATCTGCGCTTGTGTCATCAAAGTGAAAGGATAATTTGTGATTGTTTTTTTTTTTTTTTTTTTTTTTTTTTTACGGTAAGGTTTATAGCGCCTGTAGGCACACTTGAAGAGTGTATGGGAAGCGCTGTTCAGCTTCCGCCCATTAGTGCCGCAGGCAATTTTATTTATAGTGGTACCCATATTAAGGCCCATATCACCACCCAAGCCCATCTTGAGTGTAACCACCTAGAACCTGGGTATCATGGTGATATGTAGGTAACTTTAAACCACTCGACAAATGGCAAAGTGTTTTAAGGCTGTACGTGGTGGGATTCGAACCTACGCGTGGACGTCTGCCCGATCCCACGCTCACCACCTTATCCACTATGTCACCGCTCGTTAAATGATAATAATCTACTTTGTGTGATTACAGACTGTTTCTTAATTTGACTAAGCATCTGTAGAACTTAACGGCATTTTAACTACACACAGCTGAACTTGATATGTTTAATAGTGTTTTCACGTCCCCGCACTTAGCTTTCCGTCTTATTAGTAACATACACTGGTGGTTGTAATTTTCACCTTAAAAAAGTATTCCTGCGCTGATGACATAATTATATGCAGCAATTACGTTCCCTTATTAGAGTTCAGATTGCCAACACTCAGAGAGATGTTTTAAAAGTTAATGTTTGGAGTAATCCGTTGAGTGCGGAGTTGGATTCCGATAAAACTCGGTCTTATAATTAGGAAATGTAGCGCAAATCTTCCTTTACATTATGATTATTATTCGTAATTAATATGTAACCGATATTTTTCTCATAGAATTACATTAGCATTGATTTTGGCTACACTCTCCATCCAATTTTGAGCCTCACCTCGGGAGTGTTATATTATGGTTTTTCGTGTCGGTTCTATCTTAATGTCTCCAGCGCTGCTCTTCCATTTGACCTTTTCGTATCCACTCGAGCTTGAAACTTCTGGGCCGACTTTACAAGTGCGATAAGTTTCTTTTCTCCGACTCGACTTTTTTGTCCTGAAAGTCGTATGACAATTAGCTCGGTTTGTTAATCTTGTAGAAATTTTATCTGAATGTAATTGTTATTGAGTCCCGCATACTTTATTCTATTTTATCCAGCTAACCAAAGTGTATAAGGAAAGATCAAATTTATTGTTACTACTAATAATAATGATTGAAGAAAATGAGTGAGATTTTACAAGTGACTGCATATTGATACCTAATTGATTGATTTATTGATTATTTGATTAAAATGATGATGTGAGTCGAAAAATGGTACTTCAACTGAAGAGATGAATGGATAAGGTATGAAAACAAAAGTTGGTTAGACATCACCGAATGAAGTATGGAGACAAATGAAGTAACTGAGGTAAAATGAGGTTGGACGTCCTTAGGCTCAAAGAGAGCGTTACTTACACGCCGAGGAATTGTTATAAGCCAGCAGAGAGAGAGAGAGAGAGAGAGAGAGAGAGAGAGAGAGAGAGAGAGAGAGAGAGAGAAGAAGAAGAAGAAGAAGAAGAAGAAGAAGAAGAAAGTAAAAACGATAATTGTGGATATCGATGGG
>NC_059297.1:9854410-9859410 GCF_017591435.1 Portunus trituberculatus
TTGATCGATGCTGAATTAATCAAGTGAAACATTTCTCTTTATACGAAAATATATTTTTTGTTCAGGTACACAAAAAATGTCCTATCGTTACATTCTCTCTCTCTCTCTCTCTCTCTCTCTCTCTCTCTCTCTCTCTCTCTCTCTCTCTCTCTCTCTCTCTCTCTCTCTCTCTCTCTCTCTCTCTCTCTCTTTTTTTTTTTTTTTTTATTTAAACAAAACTTAATACAAAGGAGCATGTACCCAAAGGCACTGTCGTGTGCTACCTATTCTAAGGGTACTACAATCTATTTCTCTACAATATTTACAAGACTTAAAATAGATAATATACAAGATGGTCCTCTCTCTCTCTCTCTCTCTCTCTCTCTCTCTCTCTCTCTCTCTCTCTCTCTCTCTCTCTCTCTCTCTCTCTCTCTCTCTCTCTCTCTCTCTCTCTCTCTCTCTCTCTCTCTCTCTCTCTCTCTCTCTCTCTCTCTCTCTCTCTCTCTCTCTCTCTCTCTCTCTGTGGTCAGCGGAGTTGCGAAGTTTACATTTTTCCCTGGAAGGTGCTGGTGGACAAGGCTTTCATGGCTGGAGCAGCAGCGTGTTGGTGAATGCACTGCTGCAGCATTCACGATGAGCAGCTGTGGCCATGGGGATGGAAAAACTGGACAGATGTTCGTAGTTCTGTAAAGAAAAAGAAAAGTAAAAAGAAATAACGATATATATATACGGATGTTGTCATATTTGAGTTGGATGGAGATAACACACATATCCAGCGTAGTCTTTGCTGAAGGAACTCTTCTATACATCATAATTTTTTGCTTTTTGCTCTCGTCATATCTTTTGTTTGTTTGCTTTCCTGACACAACTCTTCTATAAAACTTATTTTTTACTCTTTTTTTTTAATCACTCGTCATATCTTTTGTTTGTTTGCTTTCCTGACACAACTCTTCTATAAAACTTATTTTTTACTCTTTTTTTTTAATCACTCGTCATATCTTTTGTTTGTTTGCTATCGTGTTTCCAAAACTTAATTTTTTCTCTGTGCCTTAATGTTTTAGATGATATACCAATATATGTTTATTGCTCACTTGAATAGTGATACATTGCGTGGCTCATTACAGTGTGTGACATCCATTTCCTTGTGCCTTTTCTTCCACTTTCCGTGTTGTCTTTTCTATTTTCTTTTGTCAGAGATGATATCCTGCCTTTCAATTATTTTCTTTGCTAATTGTAAATATTTTCTAAACTTTTATGTAGAATTTCATTGAAGTCACTCCCATTCTCTTGTTAGTCATATTTCCTGCTCACTGACTTCTTTCATTCTCATATGGGTTTCAAGGAAAAGTTGTGTCTCGCAAATCGGTGATCATTGGTTGTGTGGTTGTCAGATCTTGAGGAAAATCGTAAGCTGTCCTTGTAATAAGTGTGAATTGTATCACCAATGAGCTACAATATGTTTTGAACTGTAACCTAATTGAATTGATATTGTAATAGTAGAAAGCAGAACGCCAAACGTTGACACATTTTTCCTACGATGCTATGATAATGAATGAAGGAATTATTCACTACCACGTGAGACCAATGGTTCGAAATCGTGTTTAACTGAAATGTTTCAGTGTAACAATTGGAAGATATAAATAAGTAAAGAGGTGGAAATAGAGAAGGAAAAAATAAAATTATTTGACTATATTGCAGCAGATCTTGTTTCTGTGGATGGCAAGGCAGCGTGTGTGTGTGTGTGTGTGTGTGTGTGTGTGTGTGTGTGTGTGTGTGTGTGTGTGTGTGTGTTTATATATATATATATATATATATATATATATATATATATATATATATATATATATATATATATATATATATATATATATATATATATATATATATATATATATATATATATTTAATGGTAGAAATTTTCATATTCTGGCAACTCAGGCGTCCTGACCTGACATCAGGCCAAGGTGTCACACTGATATCTCCTCCCCACCTCACAATCTCTAAATATACTTACATGCATGCATGCATGCATGCATGCATGCATGCATACATACATACATACATACATACATACGTAAATACCTATATGCAATACATACATACATACATACAAACATACATACATACATACATGTAGCTGTAACATATAATTCATGGTATAGCAGAAAAAAATAAATAAAAACAGGAGCCGGTGGGTTGGGAAGGCTAGGAAAAGTAGAGGCAATACTGTTAAATCCTTCAGTTCGAGACCCAGGAACCATTTTGGAGTATACGGACATTTTTTTTTATAGTAGTAGTAGTAGTAGTAGTAGTAGTAGTAGTAGTAGTAGTAGTAGTAGTAGTAGTAGTAGTAGTAGTAGTAGTAGTAGTAGTAGTAGTAGTAGTAATAGTATTAGTAGTAGTAGTAGTAGTAGTAGTAGTAGTAGTAGTAGTAGTAGTAGTAATAATAGTAGTAGTAATAATAGTAGCAATAATAATAATAGTAGTAGTAGTAGTAGTAGTAGTAGTAGTAGTAGTAGTAGTAGTAGTAGTAGTAGTAGTAGTAGTAGTAGTAATTGTTGTTGTTGTTGTTGCTGTAGTAAACGAAATGATACTTGTAATATTATGCAAGTTGAGAAGAGAAGTAATGATATGTGGGGATGATAGTAATACTAGTAGGGATGATAGTTAATTTTTATCTTGCATATCTTCTTCCCTTCGCGTGTTGATTCCACACCAGCAATACAAACAAAATATTTCGAGCATGACTGCATTGCCTCGTTCACACTCAACCCAGAATCTTTCGATTGCAGCTGTAGACAGACAGAGAGAGAGAGAGAGAGAGAGAGAGAGAGAGAGAGAGAGAGAGAGAGAGAGAGAGAGAATTTATGTTAAGTGAAAGGAAGCTCCGTATATCGTTTATTTGTTAGCTGTTTGGCTTTGCACTCCGAGGTTAGTGGTATAGACTTTTGTAAACTAATTGACATTTACACGTTGATTGCTGTTGGGAAGCTTACGTTTTTTCATGTGATACAGAAGGTAAGGATGCAGTTGGCAGTGTGACGCTTTGCTTCTGAGCTCTTCTGTAGGAGAGAAAAGAACGAAGGAAAAATATGTCGTTACATCGGCTTTTTAGTGATTCTTTTCAATAGTTCGACGCTGTTTTTTTAAGAGGCTTTTCCTAAGGACCTAATTATATCATTTTTCCGCTGTAGGGATTTGTGTGCTACACACTGAATTTTGTTCCGTGCCCTTATACGTCATATCTTTGGCAATTGGAGTTACAGTTTCTATTATGTATTCATGTCTGTTGCGTGGAGGAAATAGATTCGCAAAGATCAGTCTTGAATTGTCTTCTTCATTGCGAATGGCGTTCATAGTTTGCATGGTATGTAGTGGTTTCTCACTTATAACGGATGATTTATTATGAGAATAGAAATATTTTTAAGCGTCTTTTTTCATATTTACTAATCGATTTCATCAATAAGGAATTATATCGTAAAGGGTTGGATTTTAGTAAACAGTTGGGCAATATCTTAATGAAATAATCTAGAAACAAGCAAATGTATTACCAATTATAAGAAAGAAAATAAAATTCTCATTTTGAACTATATTTTAGTTAACGTGACTGGAATTGAAGACTAATCAATGAATATTGTAACAGAGAGCAGCAATAGAAAAAGTCTAGACAAGCATAGGTTCTAAAGAATTCAAAGTATGGTCTCACCAAGAGGAGGCCATGATCCACAAAATTGTTGAGTGTTTAAAATAGAGTATGAGGCAATGAATGTATGAATGTTTGATCTCAGCTGTTTCACCAGCCTATTGTATTTGTTAATGTGACACTATACACACATTCAAGCACACACACACACACACACACACACACACACACACACACACACACACACACACACACACACACACACACACACACACACACACACACACACACACACACACACACACACATAAAAAAGATAAATAAATAAATAAAATGAAATAAGATAAAATGAAATAAATAAATAGATAAATAGATAAATAAATGAATAAAATTAAATAAATAAAGAAAATAAAATAGATAAATAAATAAATAGAAGATAGATAAATAAACAAATAAACAAATATATATATATATATATATATATATATATATATATATATATATATATATATATATATATATATATATATATATATATATATATATATATATATATATATATATATATATATATATATATATATATATATATATATATATATATATATATATATATATATATATATATATATATATATATATATATATATATATATATATATATATATATATATATATATATATAGATGGATAGATAGATAGATAGATAGAAAATGTTGTATAAATCAGCCCATAGTAATATATATATGCACAAGTTCATCGAAATTGAAATTCTATAATAGCGTGTTTTTTCAGCACCTTTGATGTATAAATGATTGTGATCAGCCACAGCTTCATTACTGTCGTATTATGAGCCATTATTATTTTGAAGGTCTTCACCGTAATTTAAATTTGCTGGCTCAGTAATTAGTTGGTGTGAAAAAGTTGTATATCATAAATTTTATTATAAGTTTTTTATGCTGCCTTTATTTTTGCTTTAAAGTGTATGGAAGAGTGAAATGGGTGCTAAGTATCTTGTTTAGAATGACTTGATAAGTGTCACCTGCTCTTCAAGCCTGGTAACAGCCTGTGGTACGATTTAAACAATGACAATGCTTCTGTATTGATTTAAGTGTATTTTGTTAATGAGAGAGAGAGAGAGAGAGAGAGAGAGAGAGAGAGAGAGAGAGAGAGAGAGAGAGAGAGAGAGAGGGAGGGAGAGAATGTGGTGGGCGTGTGGTGCCTGTTTTGCATTCTAAGTAGGTGTATTGATTCATGTCAGCCAGGGTCCTTCCCAGTATTCATAACACTCACAATTCCCCGCGTGAGCATCGGCTAGGGCGTGGCACAGGGATGTATATGCACCCTTAACAGACAGGTAACACTCATCTTGTGAAGA
>NC_059297.1:9864410-9876910 GCF_017591435.1 Portunus trituberculatus
TATAAAATAATTGATTTTTTACCTAGTATCAAAATGAACGATAAAAATAGGCAATCCAATCACCAAGTGTTGTGCATCAGAAGGCACCGGGAATAAGCTGCACACAAATTCAGGTATGATGTCGAAGGATTTATGAAATTAATCTGACCACGTAATGTACACTTCGATATATGAGATATATAAAAATTCATGCATTATATGTGGAATATGTTTCTTCTATGCGTTTGCCCGAGAAATTTAGTAAAAAATATCAGCCACATTATAGATAAAGTAAATCTACAGGTATCATGCCATGAATTTCGCTACATAATCGTATACTATTGTTTTCCCTAATTCCGTATTTTGTAATTCTTCACCTTTGTTTACCTCTCTCTCTCTTATCTCCATTTATTTCATTCCCTAAGTATATTTCATTCCAAGTAGTTTTTTCTTCTTCCTTTCTCCTTCCCATTCCTAGCATCATCATCTTAGCCAAAAATTTTCATCATCTCCATCTTCTAAGCCTTTTGCCTTTTACTTCTTCATTTCATCTCCCTTGTTCCTTGCCTCTCCTCGCCCACCTCCCACCCCTCTCTTTCTCCCCCCTTGATACCTGGCCTTAATCAAAGAGCCTCAGCAGGTATTCACGAGGGTCTCACCTGCTCGGGGCCTCATCCTGGCTCCTCTTTCATCTCGGGACCATATTTTTCTTACTTTCTTTTTTTCTTTCTATCCGGTAGGAGGAAATAGAGGCAAAAATGAACAAGAAGGTTGGATTTTATTCCGATACATCTGAGGTTAATTACTTCTCTTCATGTGATTCTGTATACTGCATTTGTATAGTGTGTGTGTGTGTGTGTGTAATTCACCACGGTCTCCTACTGGTCACCCAGCCAGTCTTCCCCATTACGGAGCGAGCTCAGAGCTCATAGACCGATCTTCGGGTAGGACTGAGACCACAACACACTCCACACACCGGGAAAGCGAGGCCACAACCCCTCGAGTTACATCCCGTACCTATTTACTGCTAGGTGAACAGGGGCTACACATTAAGAGGCTTGCCCATTTGCCTCGCCGCGCCGGGACTCGAACCCGGCCCTTTCGATTGTGAGTCGAGCGTGCTAACCACTACACTACGTGTGTGTGTGTGTGTGTGTGTGTGTGTGTGTGTGTGTGTGTGTGTGTGTGTGTATGTTTGCGCGTGTGCGCGTATATGTGTGTTGTAGAGAGAGAGAGAGAGAGAGAGAGAGAGAGAGAGAGAGAGAGAGAGAGAGAGAGAGAGAGAATGTGTACGGAAACACACACACACACACACACACACACACACACACACACACACACACACACACACACACACACACACACACACACACACACACACACACACTAAGGAAGGTATTTCTGACAACATGCAGTAATGGTCCACCTACTGATAAGACAGGTGGGGAATATACGACTGTGCTTTAGAATGGCTGTAGTCAATGATGACCTTGTTCCTCTGAGTCGCTTTCCTATACTCACACTGTATACATGACCTGTGTCACTATTGTATGTGGACATTAGTGAATTTGCAGTAACAAGGAAAACTTTGAAGTGATGGAGCAGTATTTCCTCCTACCTCCTGTATGTAAACCCACGGAAGATATGGTGTTTCTAATATTAAGCCATAAAGGGAAGAGCTAAGAAAATGCTTCCTTGACTTTCCACGTAATGCCTAAGAGTCCTTCACTGGAGTACGGCTTACATATATGAAGAGCGGATAGATTTCATCCTTTCATCTTTATTTTAGACATGGTGGATTAAGATGTAATATCAAATAACCCTTTTGTGTAACTGACTCTCTCTCTCTCTCTCTCTCTCTCTCTCTCTCTCTCTCTCTCTCTCTCTCTCTCTCTCTCTCTCTCTCTCTCTCTCTCTCTCTCTCTCTCTCTCTCTCTCTCTCTCTCTCTCTCTCTCACTCTCTCTCTCACACACACACACACACACACACACACACACACACACACACACACACACACACACACACACACACACACACACACACACACACACACACACACACACACACACACACACACACACACACACACACACACACACACACACACACTGCCTAAGTAATCAAGGAGCGACAGTGTGGGGAAGGATCACCGCATACCATTAAGGCAATCAGATCTTGTTAGCGGTCTCATTAAGCCACCTACGTACTTGCTGTTACTCTTCCCTTTGCACCCTAGCCTCGCCTCACCCGCTCGCCATCCACAGCCGATGAGTTGCGGGGGAAAAAAGAAATCTGTTTGATGGACGTTTATTGGGTAAATTTTTGGCATATTTTCTGAAGATTATGCTGACTTAATTACACCTTTTTTCAAATCTGTAAACCGACACTGTTCACAATTAGCGTATTTAATACCTTTATCAGATGGGATTACTAAACACAGACTCGCTCGCTTTTATCTATTATCTATTTTATTGATTAAATTAACTGGTAATTAACGTTGCAAATTTATGAAAGCTTTTTGTCCTGTTGTTTGTTGTTGTCATTTCACTTCACGCATTTGGCCACTAGTTTTACTAATGAAGGCAAAACTAGTTCAATATAGTATTAAGGTTATCACGGGTCCTAATGTGACTTACCCATCCCCTGTCCTCTCCATCTTATTGCCGTACTTTGTGTGGAAGAGGCGACGACCGTGAATAGCATGTCTAGAATGATAGCTGGCAGCAAACTAACCCGTTAATTAATACGACTTTTTCTTGAACTTAGCAGAATGTTGCAGTGTAGGCTAGGAACATAATTTTAAAAGTTACAATTGAGAATAAAAGAAGTGGTAGAATACTTCAAACTATTAAGTGTTTATGAAGTGAATATATATACAGTAAGCCCCCGCACTTGGCGAATTTCAGCTTGGCAAAATTCACTTTTGGCTGTAGGGTGGCTACGGACCACCGAGTGCACGCTTGGCGATTTGAATTCAAATTTGGCGGTCCCCTGGCGGCTGCATGGCGAACCACGCGGGTCCCTGGTGACGTCAGACCTCTCTCTAAACCTATCAGAACGTAGTGTGAGAGTCCCCTTCAGCCATTTTGTTTGTGCTACTCTCTGTTCTGCTAGCGTGGAAATGAATTCTGGCGATTTACCGCCAACATGGCCTCTACCAGCGCAACAGGTGGTACCGGTTGGGGTAAGGACGATGGTGGTGGCGGCAAGGACGAAAGGTGGGCGAGGAAACGGGTGGAAAAACGGGAGTTACAGTCTTTATATCATGTCTTATTAGCTCTATTTATTTTTTTATTGTTCTGTTTTGTACATGTGTTTTACTCGTAACATGTGAAGGCAAAATATTTTATTTCAGCTCGAAAAATGGTATTTTAGGGGTCAAAAGAAGGAGTTTGGCAATGACCAAAGACTGATTGAGGCATTTTTTAGGGAATTTATATGGTTTAAAGAACTCATGCTTGGCAAAATTCGCATTTGGCGGTAGTTTCGCCAGACTAATTAATTCGCCAAGTGCGGGGCTTACTGTATAATGTTTTGATGATTGGCAACATATCATTCTTATTGATGTGACTATGTAAGCTTGATAAGGTGGTACTATACAAAATAAGACTATGAATTTGAAAGACACCGTTGACCACAAAAGGAGTGATCGAGCAGTTAGAATATTTCAATAACTATGAAGTGAATGTATAATAATGGTAGTTGGCAACATATTAAGTTTTTCTTGGCTATGACTTCTCCTCTCTTCTCTAACCCAAGAAAACATCATGGTGTAAGCAAAGAATATGATTTTGAAAGAAACCTTAGGCAAGAAAAGGAGTGACATGATTTAATTAAAAAGTTTTAGTGCCTGTTGTTTGACTCTTGCTAAAAAAAAAAAAAAAGAGTTGAGATGCTTAGATTACATGTGTGACCTTTTTTTTGTACTATTGAAAAGGTTGAAGAAATGTTTGTTGTAAAGTTTAGATTCGCTGTTTATTAATTTTGCTTATGAAACGATACATTTTCTGATAATTCTTGTGCTTCATTATTATTATTATTATTATTATTATTATTATTATTATTATTATTATTATTATAATTATTATTATTATTATTATTATTATTATTATTATTATTATTATTATTATTATTATTATTATTATTATTATAAAAGTCGGAAAATATAATGTAAAAATGTAGCCATTTAAATACAAAAATGTGGAACACGTAGATTACAAAGGCAATACCGATATGTCATTTCCACGAGAGAGAGAGAGAGAGAGAGAGAGAGAGAGAGAGAGAGAGAGAGAGAGAGAGAGAGAGAGAGAACAAACACTGTAGCAGCGCTGAAACCTTAGGTATTATAATTTTTAAACGCCAGGGACGCCCCACAGGAGGTGTCCCTTGTTCAGCACCTCTCATTCCACCCAAAGAAAGCCACACGTACTGCTGACGGAATCGATGATTTCGGCCGGATCGTGAGGCCTTTGTGCTGTCCTCGCCATGCCGAGCTAAAAAAAAAAAAAAAAAATGTTCTGAAAGGGGAGTAGTTATTTTTATTTGAATAGAACAAAGGAATTGAGATTGTCAAGGTTATATCAGTCTTTCTGTGTACAGTATATGCATGTCTGTCTCCGTATCTCTCTGTCTATTTATCCATGTATCTATCTGTCTATCCCTACTTGTCTGTCTGTTTATCTATCTATCTATCTACCTGTCGGTCTGTACACTTAACTGCCTATACATGTCAGTTAGTCAATAAGTCAATCTGTTTGTCTGTCTGTTTATCTATCAATCTATCTATCTATCTATATATCTATCCATTTATCTATCTATCTGTTTATCTTCCTGTCTATCCATCCATCTACCTATCTACCAATTTGTATGTCTCGCTTTCGTACAGTTCGCAGCTTTGAATTTTTTTTTTTTTTTTTTTTTACATTACAAGGGCACTGGCCAAGGGCAAACAAAGTGTTGGAAAAAAAAAATCCCGCTGGTTGCCAGGCCCTGTTAAGAGGAAAGTAGAAAGAGAAAAAACAAAAAAATCTAAAAGGAGGGTCCAGTTAACGTAAGAGGTGTCTTGACACTCCTCTTTTGAAAGAGTTTAAGTCATAGGCAGGTGGAAATACAGACACAGGTAGAGAGTTCCAGAGTTTACCAGTGTAGGGAATGAAGGAGTGAAGATACTGGTTAACTCTTGCATTAGGAAGATGGACAGAATAGGGATGAGAAGAAGTAGAGAGTCTTGTGCAGCGAGGCCGCAGGAGGGGAAGGCATGCAGTTAGCAAGTTCAGACAGCATGAAAACAGCGGTAGAAGACAGATAAAGATGCAACATTGCGGCGGTGACTTAAAGAATCAAGACAGTCAGTTAGAGGAGAAGAGTTGATAAGACGAAAAGCTTTAGATTCCACCTTGTTTAGTAAAGCTGTGTGTGGATCCCCAGACATGAGAGCCATACTCCATACACGGGCGGATAAGGCCCTTGTACAGAGCAAGCAGCTGGGAGGAGAGAAAAATGGACGAAGACGCCATAGGACACCTAACTTCTTGGAAGCTGATTTAGCAAGAGTAGAGATGTGAAATTTCCAGTTTAGATTTTTAGTGAAGGATAGACCGAGTGTGTTTAATGTAGAGGAGAGGGAAGTTGAGTGTTATTGAAGAAGAGAGGATAGTTGTCTGGAAGGTTATGTCGAGTAGATAGTTGTAGAAATTGAGTTTTGAGGCATTGAACAAAACCAGGTTTTCTCTGCCCCAATCAGAAACAAGTGAAAGATCAGAAGTTAGGCGTCCTATAGCATCTCGCCTTGAGTCATTTAATTGTTGTTGGGTTGGGCGTCTGTTGAACGCTGTTGAATAATGCAAGGTGGTATCATCAGCATAGGAGTGGATAGGGCATTGAGTCAGATTTAGGAGATCATTGATGAATAATAGAAAGAGAGTGGGTGATAGGACAGAACCCTACAAGGTATGATGTTTATGTATTGTTTTATATATTTTTAGTTCCTCTCAGTATAACTATGGAAAGTTTCAATATTTTGAAAGTTACTCTAGACTTCTTTAGGATGATAATAAATCAGATATGAATAATGAATGAAATCGAATATCCCTCCATGATGACAGTGTGTAAGTACTTCACTGAACCTTTATTAATGTAATTTTTCGCCCTTGGCCTGTTCTCCTACATAAGATAAAAGAAAACAGAAAAAAAAATTGAAATAGTTGCAAAATCAGTCTCAACTTTAACTTACTAAATATATTTCTGTAATACCTTACAACTTTCTAGATTCCTGTTTTCATTTCAAAGCCTGTTAAATGCTATTTTATTCGAGGATATACAAAACAAATCTTTTATTCTCTCTTTTCTGCATCTCTATTTCTATGTTCTTCTGAAAGTTTTCCTAAGACTTCCATACCATTACTTGGGTTAAGGCAATTCCATTTGAATTTTTTTATATATCTTTAATGACTTTCATGTGCATGCCTTGGGGCAAAATTGATGAAAACACTGATAAGAATTAACAAAATTTTTATGGAGGTTAAGTACTGACTTCATTCACATTTTACAATTATCTATTTCGTCTACTTGCAATGTATCATCACATCTATCATTCTCCGCAACTATCATACTCTAATCATATACTACCTGCACACCTTGTACCACCACCACCATCACCTGCCTGGCAACAATAATTTCCATTCGAGGAAAGGTAGGAAACAACCTTGAGTGCCACATCTACTCAACACACCTGTTTATTGGCAGATCTGTCACTTTTGTTCCTTGCTTCTCGCGTGATCACCTGCACCTGTTGTTGTCAAGGGAAGTGTCACCATAATAGCAAACGAGTTCTATGCAAATCCTTGATAAACAATTACTAGTCCCATAAATTAAGTCCTCTCAGAGGGGATTAAGGAATGAAGCCTGAGGAGATCGGTCTGGGGGGTTGATGTAGCCGGGGAGAGATACGGCTGAGGAGGAAAACAGGTACCAGCTTGGGATATTATGTCACAGGTAGGGATAGAAGGTCATAGGGTAAACAGAACAAGGAAGAGAAAGGATAGATTATTAGGAATAGAACGTAAATAGAACGGAGATGATGTTTGAGACTGTATAGAATAGGTACTTGAAATATGATATCAAGGGCTGTGGTGTATATAGAAGGTCATAGGAAGGTAAGGAAAATGAGATTATGAAAAATAAAATGGAGATGGAACTGAGAGGATGGTTGAGATTATAAGGAATAGAAGAGAGCTCGTGATATGATGAAAGAAGACAAGATGAAATCGCAGGATTGTGTAGAAGTTCATGGAATAGAACACGAATAAAAGGAAAATGATGGTTAAGATTATGAGCAAGAAAGGAGGATGAATAGGGCACACAGGCTTGAGATATTCTGAGAGAGGAGGATGGAGACAGCCAATAAGGGCATATGAAGGAATACAAGGTCATAGAGTAAAACAGGAAAGAACGATAAATAATTGAGATTATGAGGAACAGAGATGTTGTGTATGAAGCCTTGAGGTAGTGGTGGTGATGGTTAAGATGACTGGTACAGATGTAGTGATGAGAAGAATAGTGGGTGTTACTAGCATTTTCACAGCACGTTGACACCAGTTACTTAACAGCAAGTGACCGGTAAATAATACTAGATGCAGAAAGAGAAAAAAAAGTAGGGGGAATAAGGAGACGCCAGTAGATGTAGTGAAGAGGGAGCGAGGAGCAAAAGAGGAAAGGAAAGAGAGGGTAAGGGAAACAATGGAACATCCCCTTTCACCCTTTCCAATCCAGCAGCTCCTGCATTAAGAGATTAGCGGCGACTGTCGATGCAGCAAACGACATTGGTGCTGGTGCCTCGGGCGGGCGGGCGGGCGGTCGGGACTGGCTGAACCCTCTCGTTAGACATCAGCACACTATTTTTTTTCTTTCTTTCCTTTACGTTCCATTGTCAAAGTGTAGGTTAAAGTGCTCCATTGCTTCAACTTCATATTATTTATCATTACTCGTCACTGATTTGATTGTGCTCTGAATTTCCTTCAATGAAGTACAAACATATTTTCATATGAGCTACTTTTCTTTCGTATTTTTTCTAGATTTTTAAATTTCTACTCACACAAACATTTTGACTCGCGTATTGGGAGGGAAGGGTAGAGAGAGAGAGAGAGAGAGAGAGAGAGAGAGAGAGAGAGAGAGAGAGAGATTGTGTGCTTCAAATAAAATTCACTTGGATACACAGACCAGACGCGATCTCTCTGCTGCTTAAAAGTTTATCCCCGCAACACACTATTAACGTCTGTGTTCACATTATTGTGTAAAGCTCTGGCCTTGCCTTTGTTCTTGGTGACTGTATTCGATAATTATAACAAAAGTAATTTTGCTCAGTTTCCTGTTTTTGCTGGTTTTCTGATAAAATGACAGTCATGCGCTAGAAGAATTTGATCATATTGTTAGTATTATTGAACCTTCCACTTCCAATATTATCAAATCTTTTTCTTTATGCAATTCTTTTGAATGGTGCTACTATCAATAGTGACTCGTGCTACTATCAATAGTGACTATGTTTCCCATTTTGATAATATACAATGTTGTGTAGGAAACATTTTATCTGAAAGCTCAAAATTTGTTTAAAGAGAGAGACTTTTCTCTTTACCTTTTAGGAGTTTGGGAAGAAAGAACTGTCATATGTATATTGACGTGAAGGAACGTCGATTTTGGAGAGACTAAGATTAGAATAAATTTGATGGTAACGTCCAGTAAAGGAATCCCTTTGCTCTGGCGTTACCTCTGTGTACATTTGGATATGTATTTTCATATAATGAACATAATTTTATCATTTCAACTTTGTTAAATGGTTTTGAATTCTGCTAAATTGGAGTTAAAGATATAAAAAAATAACAATACGTAGAGACACCTGTGTAAGGAAATGGATGGAACTTATTTAATTACTTATAGAGAATGAATGGTATATACTTATATTCTTACTCCTTAAGCATATAAATTATCTTTATCAAGGTAATGGGCGAGTTATCTGAACTATCCTTTGTGTTACAAAATTAAAGAACAATCACTATATTCCGCAACAACATTTTTATTACTGTGCATCATCTTCGAGAAAGGGATGTACAGTCTCCCATGTATTCTTCAGAGATTTTGATAGGAGGTTAGTTTCTCTTTTTTTTTTCCTTATATGATGTACAGCAGCACCCAGTGTATTATGAGCAGTAGATACCACTAGTATATCATTTAGGTTTTGTGTTGATGGAAATAATTGTAAAACGTGCTAACATTGTTTATTCATCCATCACTGAACTGTTTTAATTAATTGATGTTTATGGTCTGATTCCATTTGTGTTTTTGTAATTGACAAAGATAATACAAACACATAGACACGTACACACACACACACACACACACACACACACACACACACACACACACACACACACACACACACACACACACACACACACACACACACACACACACACACACACACACACACACACACACACACACACCGCGTAATGTAGTGGTTAGCACGCTCGACTCACAATCGAGAGGCCCGGGTTCGAGTCCCGGTGCGGCGAGGCAAATGGGCAAGTCTCTTAATGTGTAGCCCCTGTTCACCTAGCAGTAAATAGGTACGGGATGTAACTCGAGGGGTTGTGGTCTCGCTTTCCCGGTGTGTGGAGTGTGAGTTGTGGTCTCAGTCCTACCCGAAGATCGGTCTATGAGCTCTGAGCTCGCTCCGTAATGGGGAAGACTGTCTGGGATGACCAGGAGGCGACCGAGGTGAATCACACACTGCTTTTCCGACCAGCCCTTTCCTCTCTCTCTCTCTCTCTCTCTCTCTCTCTGTCTCTGTCTCTGTCTCTCTCTCTCTCTCTCTCTCTCTCTCTCTCTCTCTCTCTCTCTCTCTCTCTCTCTCTCTCTCTCTCTCTCTCTCTCTCTCTCTCTCTCTCTCTCTCTCTCTCTCTCTCTCTCTCTCTCTCTCTCTCTCTCTCTCTCTCTCTCTCTAAATTATCACACTGAAATCTATTACTAAATCCATAAATAGTATATATATATATATATATATATATATATATATATATATATATATATATATATATATATAGAGAGAGAGAGAGAGAGAGAGAGAGAGAGAGAGAGAGAGAGAGAGAGAGAGAGAGAGAGAGAGAGAGAGAGAGAGATAATTGATTGAATATGATTGAAATATAATCTTTCTTCAGAATTACCTGGGTCAATAAAACGTACTAATGTGCTGAGTACTTTTGTTGAAGGGACGGTGAACAACAGAGACATTATGTTGATATATGTAAATCCCAGGAATTGATTCTCTTGCATAATGCGTAAGTGCTAACACAGCTCCGGAAATCTTTCACATGCGACATACACTTAAACGCGGCTTTATTCATTGCTTCATAAAAGCATCACATGATTAGCTGCGTTTCTTATCTTATGATTGGCAATGGAACATGTGAATTTAAATCATATGGTCATAAGTTTTAAAATTTCATTATTCGCTTTATTTCTTTTCCCAAAATATCTCATAATATTTCCTTTTGCAAAATATATAAGTAAATCAATAATGATGAGAAGTGGAGTATGTTTTTCTGATGTGTTCATCAACAGCTTAATATTTCATTTGAAAATCTACCACAATTTTTACTCCATTAAAAGTTACTGTAAATAATGGTCAACTTGCTCTTGCAAATTGTGAAGCTGGCTTCAGCGTTTGGCGTGAGCCTTGGAGTGTGTGGCGGAATAATAATCCACTGATATGAGACACACGACTGTTCCATTATCCAGGTTGCGACTCAGCCTGGCTGATTACCGCTCAGAAGCTCCGGGATGCTCAACACTCGACTAAACTTACTACATTACTCTCCTCAGGGATGTGTCACTTATTAGCTGACCGATGAAGCTTTGAAGAGCACACAGTGATCTTGTTCAAACACCTAGTTATATCTAATAAATTCTAAAACCGCCCACAAAAAAGCAAGTTATGAACAAAGCATCCTGTGTTATCGCAGGCTTAAACAAGGTCCTGAAGATAAAAAAAAAAAGAAAAAAGAAAAAAAGGGCGTGAGTAGTGAGTGGCAACGCATCGTCCTTTTCAATCGCTTTTTATAAAAGCGCGGGGGATACAATTACAGTGATTTTCCTTCTGGTTGGTCCTATTTTCCCTTCCTCCAGGTAGTCTTTTCATCTCAGTATAAGAAAATCTGTAAAGGATCACAATCTAAGCTAGGTATATTTTTTGCCAATCATTTTATTTAACAAAATACAATAAATTACTTGTTCATTACATATCGAATCGTCCTGTTTTGGCTTCCTTGGCGGTCACAGGGGTTTGGGTAGCTATCTTGTACTCTCTCAGTAATTTGTTATTGAAGGTTCATTGCCTTCAATTTACTCTAAACGTGAATTCTCAAGGGAAAATTTTGTAGAAAAAATGGATGATGCATTGCTGTGACTCAGGAACTTTGTGTGTGGAGAAACCAGTCATCTCATTACTTCACTTCTTTCTTTCTTTCTTCAAGTTTTTTTTTTTTTTTTTACGATGACGTGTTGAAATGTTTAATGATTGTTTGCCATTTTACTAGAAAAATGCCCACGCAAAACTCATGAAATTTGCTGTAAAGAAGTGAGCCAAACAAAAGAGGCAAGCAAACAAAGTGCTATATTTTGAAATTTACCAGTTTGTTGATACTTATTACTTGTGAATTCCACCATCTGTATTTCCTTCACTTAGCAGAGAGAGAGAGAGAGAGAGAGAGAGAGAGAGAGAGAGAGAGAGAGAGAGAGAGAGAGAGAGAGAGAGAGAGGAGCTTGGGTGAGGAGGGGATAAAAAGCGGTAATATAATCGAGTTCTCTCTTGTACCGCCTGAAATCAGTCCCGAAAAGCTCGACAAAGGAGACATTAACACACTTCAGGAACAATCTGCAGCCAAACACTGTGTTCGATGTAGATTGCAGGTGGTCCATCTACAGCGGCGGCCCTCCTCTCCTCTTGCTCCTCTTGGCCCTCTCTCTCTCTCTCTCTCTCTCTCTCTCTCTCTCTCTCTCTCTCTCTCTCTCTCTCTCTCTCTCTCTGCCTCAGAATCAAAACTACAATCGGAAAAAGAACAAGACAACCCAGGAAGAGGGAAAAAAAAAAAAAAATGAAATACAACAAAGGACACGTTTTTTCCCCCTGTCTTTTGTAATGTACTTACCGTAAATTACACTTGAACAAAATAGAGAGAGAGAAAATAAAACACTAACCATTTTCTCCCATTCCTGCTGCCTCCCATTCCTTCCTCCTCCTCCTCCTCCTCCTCCTCCTCCTCCTGCAACTAAGCACCAATGTCACCATCACTACCACCACCATACCATCACCATCACTACCACCACCACAACCACCACCACCACCATCGCCACCGCCACTTCTACCGCCACCGCCACCACCACTACCGCCGCCACCACCCCAGCAGTAGGCCCTTTCGTTCTAATCAATAGCAATCACAATCATCAACCGTAAAAACACCTTCCCGCA
>NC_059297.1:9881910-9891910 GCF_017591435.1 Portunus trituberculatus
GACCCTTCTATTTCTCTGTACTTCTCACCGGGAACTATCAGCGGCTGCAGAGTTTCAACTATTGTTTGTGATACTGGATGTTCCTGTGTTCTCGTATCTGAAGATGCGCTGCCCGACGTGGACGTCTGAGTGTCCCACTGTATTCGTCTGACCATTTAGGAAGAGTGGATGCCTTCCGTCAGGTACGATGCTATCTTCGCTGCACTTACTACGATGGATATGTTGATGCTGTGCGTGCTCCCATTGAAGTTTTGCAGTGTGTTGGTAGGGAACGTAGCAGGAGCAAGCATCCCCGGCAACACTGGAAAGGCCTGTCTGGAACTTCTCAACAACTTACGTCTGCTACAGAGAAGATTCATGTGGTTCGTACCCGTAGCCAGGCTGCTCGCCGCTTCCATCCCCTCGTTCTTCCTATCATTGAACCCTTGGATGTAACACCACAGTAGTTTGCTCAATTACAGAAGACCTGTTCGTCCATCAAGAATCTCCAACAGAAGGCTACCACAGATGAGATCGAGACTTCTTGAAGCGGATCTACTTTTACGTATGAGGTATATGATGACCTGTACAGAGTATGCCGTTCTTCCAAATACCAACATCAGGTAGGAATGAAGTTTCTAGTAGTGCCATCAGACTGTCGTAGACTTATTTTGACTTGCCCACAGAAGTACTGTCTCTGGTCACTTCTTATAAAAATAAAAAACCCTGAACAAAGTGTAATAAATTCTTCTGGCCAGATATAGCTGAGCTGCCAATGTCAAATCCTTCTGCCGTTCCTGTGGTAAATGCCAGAGAATGTCATCAAAAGGAAAAGTGCGACTAGTTCCCTTGAAGCCCTTGCCCATAATCACGGAACTCTTCTCGAAGAGTTGCCAGTAACATAGTAGGACCTGTCACCACCCTCATGTGAAGAACACCGGTATATCCTCACATTAATTGATTTTGCCACCGGATTTCCAGGTACTTTCTGACCGAGGGACTCGGTTCACTTCACAGCTGATGGGAGAACTTCATAAGATGCTGGGAGTGAAGCCGGTCTTCACCACACCATATCCAAGTGGTAACGGTAGAATTGAAAGATTTCGATTTCATTTCACCCTTAAGGCCTGTCTAAGAAAAATCTGTTCGGAGAAACCCCGAGAATGGCATAGATACCTTCCTGCCACCCTGTTCGCTTTAAGAGAATTGCCAAGTGATAGAACCGGTTTCTCTGCTTTTTAACTCTTCTACGGTAAAGCAGTAAAAGGTCCCCTTCTGGTTTTGAGGGAGTTATGGGAAAATAGGAATTTAAATGATGACCGTTCAAGCTTTAAGTACGTGATTGAGCTGAAGGACAAATTGGCCGCTCAGGACTCCTGTCGGTGCCAGCCGCTACAAGGCATACTTCGACCTGAGATCTTAAGATCGTAAGTTCAAGCCAGGTGACGAAGTCTTGATACTACTTCCTGACACCACCAACAAACTACTGATGTCCTGGTCTGGTCCTTGTCCGGTACTAGAGAGGAGTAGCTGCAACTACTTAATTGAAGAAAAAGGTAAGCATCATGCCAATCTCCTCAAACGGTACTTTCGAAGAGCTAATGTCCAGCAAGCTAATGTCCAGCAAGCTATTGTCTTGGACGAACCTCTTCCTTTGCATACCAGCACAGATTTGCAGTTCTCCTCAGTAAATGAGGAAAGTGAAAGTCGGCCAGAATCTTCACCGATAACTCCCGACGGTCGAGAAGATCCAGAAGAGACTATGATTTCCCAGGATCCAGATGTATATGAGTCGTTACCTGAGGCTGAGAGGGATGAATTAAAGGAAGTCATTTCCACCTTTAAAGATGTGTTCTCTGAGATACCGGGATGTACTACCACTGTGACACATGATATTGAAATAAGTTCCACAGAGTGAGTTAAACCCAAGCTCTATCCTATTCCAGTTTACTAGAGATCCCATTTTGAAGAGGTAAATCAACTTTTGCAGCAAGGAATCGTCCAACCTTCCTCATCCCCTCATTGTTCACTGGTTGTCATGGTCAAGAAAACGACTGGTAACTACCGGATGGCCATTGACTACCAGGCCCTTAACTCCATCACTCGTTTCCACGCTGAGCCGATCAATACTATCACCGAGGACCTTCACAAATTTTTTGGTAGTAAATATTTCAGTGAACTTAATCTCACAAAAGTGTGTATCAGATCCCCTTAACTGATAAAGCTCGTCCATTCACAGCTTTCCCGACCCAGCAAGAACTTAAGGAATTCTGTCTTCTCCCATTTGGACTGGTTACAGCTTGCGCCACCTACATCAGGCTAATGAGGGCAGTTCTTTCTGGTTTGCCAAGCGGGTCCTTCTACTTCAACATATTCATTTACGGAGTTACCTAGATGTCATTTACGGAGTTACCTAGACAGAACATCTCGACGCCTTGATATCTGTACTTCACCGTCATCGTGAACACGGCCTTGCAGCTCGTCCTAAGTGTCAGTTTGGACCTAAGTGTCGGTTTGGATATGGATGTATAAAGTACTTGGGGTTCATCGTTGATGGTAAGACATTACAGCCCCAGTATGATAAAGTAACTGCTATTGGTCAGGCTAAACCCCCATCTACAAAGTAGCTTCTTCGATCCGTCTTAGGAATGCTTTCGTTCTATAGGATTTTCATCCCGCAGGTGTCCTCTTACACCTGCTGCCTGTCAATCTTCTACGCAAGGGTGTCCCGGAACCCCTATCATGGACCGACGAACATAAGAAAAGCTTCTGATATCTCAAGACCTGCCTCCAGTCCGAACCTGTTCAGAAGCTACCTGATCCCTCTCTTCTCCTTCAGTATGTTGATTCTTGTCCTCACCCTGTATCATATGCCAGCAGGAAACTTCTAGACAGAGAACGGAAGTCTTCGACAGTGGAGAAGGAATGCCTTGCTGTTACTTTTGCTGTTCAACACTACGGCTACACCTGAAAGGAAAAGTTTCTTCTAGAAGTGGATCGCAAGCTCTAGTGTTTGTGATCTCTCCAACTTCAAAAGTACCAACGATTGACTGTTGAGGTGGGCCCTAATGTTACAGGACTACAGATTCCGTGTTGTACATATTCCTGGGAACGATAACGTTGGGGCAGATTTTCTGAGTAGGACTTAAGTTAATTTAGCTTTCTCTTATATTGATAATAAGGTAACTGGTTTGGGTATTTGCTTACCTTGTCTTTTATCTCGATACCTGTATCGAATCTTGGTGAGGGAGGTGTGTGACGACAAGCCAATCTTGGTGAGGGAGGTGTGTGACGACAAGCCAGTAGGGTTATTTGCTCAACTACCTATCTCTCGACCACCCTATCCTTTTCCTTATTTTCTTTCCTCGCTCAATAAGCGTTTCATTTGTTTCGGTGTTGCCTTCGTTGTTTATCCAATTTCGTTACTTCAGAAGCTTCGCTTCGGAATACCACCTCGAAGTGAGCCCACGCTACTGTTCATCATACCTTCGAACGTTCGACTCCTCGGGTATTTGGCTTCACCGGAGGTGTTGTGTGGTTCCCCGCGACCTACCCATGCAGACTCAACTGGGCCTTGGTGGAGTTAGCACCTCCACTTCTACTTCTCAGTCTGGTGCCCTGTCTCCCCGTGACAACCTCTACACCGGCCGCTGACGAGGATTTGTGCCACTCCCCACACAGCCTGGAACATCTGGACCAACCTTAGTACCAGCCTAGTCCCTCTTCCAGCTGCTCGCGTCCGCCTGGCCCGTAGCTGTCGCCGGCTCCTGTGCGAGTCCTCGTTACACTCTTCGGACTTGGCCTACCTCTTCCCTTCAGCCGCCAGCTTCACCTCCACCCCTTTACATCACGGACCTGGCCTGACTCCTCTTTGGGCCCTTTCATCACCTTCTACTTCAACACCCGTTCTACGCAGACTGGCTCCCACTACCAATCTCTTTCCCTGTGGTCATCCCAGTGGACTCCGTCTTAAGTATAACCAGTACTCTGTTTACATCACCCAATTGTTTGTTGTCCAGTATATTTCGGAACTTGTTGTTTGTGTTTTCCTCCACCCACGCAAGCTCTTTAGAAGCGTCCCTTAAGATGGAAGATCGTATGCTGATAGACGGAAATTGGAAAATTTACACGATGTGATGAATGAACAAGGATTATAATACCCCCATCGAGGCTATAAGCCTTGTGAGGGTAAAGGCATGAGAAGGTAGGGAAAATATTATTAGGAAGCATTTTAATGAAAATTATGATTAAGTCAGAGGGTGAGGGAGAGGGAAGATCAGTCATGCAACGATTTGTTTATCTGAATAACTTTTGAGCAACAGATAACTTTAAAATGTACAGAACTAGCAATGATGCAGAAGGGAGAAGAGCTATTAGTACTAATGACAAAAAATATAGTAAATATTGAAGACTAAACAGATGATAAATCGTGAACTTAATCATGTGGTTAGCCTTGTGCTTCAGAATTAAACTTTAACGTTGTAATCTTGGCTGTACTCCTATAGATGACTTTTGAGACTCGTGATATCCTTTTGTCATTTCTTGTTTGGCAATACCACTACGAGCCAGACCTTGAACTCCGAAGAAATGTCTGCAATGTGCTCGTCGCAACATGTCCTACTCTTTAGCCTTGCACATGGTATTAACTTTTCCTCAACTACCATAATTTTTTTTTGTATTGCTACTAGGTTACCTGTATTGGAAAGGCGTCGTTACACTAGCACGTTTTCTGTAATTTTTATTCTATCGATCCCGACTACCATAATTTTTTTATGTATTGCTACTAGGTTACCTGTATTGGAAAGGCGTCGTTACACTAGCACGTTTTCTGTAATTTTTATTCTATCGATCCCGGTTTCCATCAGCATTTTCCTTTCCATCGTAGTTTTTTTTTTTTCGTCTGCATAGTGAAACGACCATTTCACGAAGTACTGTCAATTTTTGTTCTCAGATTATAATCCATGCTTGTAATATAAATATATAGATGAATTTTGTTGTTCGAAAGGAATTGATAAATCTTACAAAAAAAAAAAAAAAAATTGCGTAGTTTCAGTTGTGGATGAATTTTGTTCGAAAGGAATAGATAAATCTTACAAACAAAAATACGAAATTGCGTAGTTTCACTTGTGGTTACATCTGAATTGTAGAAAAATAACTTCAAACAGTGGCTCGATAGCGGTTTGTACTTTAAAATGCCTGTTTGTCTACATCTGTTCGATTGATAAAACTAACTCATTTAACTCGTCTATGACTTACAAAACCTGTGATAAGGTGCAGAACAACGCTGCTTGTCTGCGTCAGCGGAGTTGTGCCAGTAGAGTATCGGGTCTATGGCTGGCTGGACCCGTAGTCTTGGAATGTGTTGCCAGTTATGCACTATGCACCCTATCCACTATGCGGTGGCATAGTGGATAGGGTGGTGAGCGTGGGATCGGGCGGAGGTCCACGCGTAGGTTCGAATCCCACCACGTACAGCCTTAAAACACTGCCATTTGTCGAGAGGTTTAAAGTTACCTACATATCAACATAATACCCAGGTTCTAGGTGGTTATACTCAAGATGAGCTTGGGCGGTGATATGAGCCCTAATATGGGTACCACTATAACTAAAATTGCCTGCGCCACTAATGGGCGGAAGCTGAACAGCGCTTCTCATACACTCAAGTGTGCCTACAGGCGCTATAGGCCTTACCGTAAAAGAAAAAAAAAAAGTTACTATACACTGAATAGCGAATATATTGCCACACTGGACAGAGGATAAGGTTAGCAAGCAGCAGCTAATGTAGCTACACACACACAATTTTATTAATATATTGCACACACACACACACACACACACACACACACACACACACACACACACACACACACACACACACACACACACATCCCGCCCCTGTACATTTTCAGTGTAATTTTACATTGCCAAATTAATAAACCGTATATTATTATTATTATTATTATTATTATTATTATTATACACACACACACACACACACACACACACACACACACACACACGGTAGCTCAGTGGTTAGAGCGCTGGCTTCACAAGCCAGAGGACCGGGGTTCGATTCCCCGGCCGGGAGGAGATATTTGGGTGTGTCTCCTTTCTTGTGTAGCCCCTGTTCACCTAGCAGTGAATAGGTACGGGATGTAAATCGAGGAGTTGTGACCTTGTTGTCCCGGTGTGTGGTGTGTGCCTGGTCTCAAGCCTATCCGAAGATCGGAAAAAATTAGCTCTGAGCTCGTTCCGTAGGGTAACGTCTGGCTGTCTCGTCAGAGACTGCAGCAGATCAAACAGTGAAACACACACAAACACACACACACACACACACACACACACACACACACACACACACACACACAGAAGAGAGAGAGAGAGAAAGAGAGAAAGAGAGACGGGTGCCTGGAGCCATGCTTGTTTACTGTCGATGAAAGTACAGAAGAGCAACTGTTTCTGTATAACGGGTGCTCTCAACAAATTGTCGATAACTAGAAAGTTGACAGGAAACGCTGACAGTAGTATGGCAGGGTGGTGGTACCACGCCTTAAGTACGAATGTATGTGATGCCGGATAGGGAATGATAAATACTGTCTCCTTCAATTTTTTTCTACATTGATGATGAAATAGAAACTGTATAATTGGTCGCAGAACAGGAAACCAATTATGAAACATTCACACATGCCGAGAGTCGGATAAATGGCTTTCAAATATTACAGTTCAAGTTGGAAGATGAATTTGCGACAAATGCTTGACATACTTAATCAATTAATAACAATTATGTCTTTATGTGTTTTGCCTTTAAACGGAAGTGACATTCACCAGTTTTCCATGAAGTGGCGTTACATTTTTCTCTGGGAATTTGTTGAAGGTAAAGGTCAAAAGATTTGGTGGTCAAAAGATTTAGTAATCTCCCGCTAACCACTTATAACGTTCACGATCGATTGTATTCGGTTGCAGGCTGTGGCACAGTGGCGGTAGCTGACCTCGCTCGCTATCCCGACTGGTCTGTTTTCATGGATGATGTGCTGGAAGTTTCAATAGAATGTGATATTCCCAATCTTGTGTAATGATTGTGATGATATTGATGGTGATGATGATGATGGTGGTGATAGTGGTGGTAGTGGTGATGATGACGATGATAATTGAGATAGTAATAATTATATTACTGAATGAGAAGAAAAAGAAGAAAATGAAAAATTAACCATCATATTTTATTGCTGTTACGACAGTCTTCATAACCAGACTTCTTGAATCACAACAAACTGATTGGAACTTCAATCCAACCTCCATCAACTTTCCTGCCAACAAAATTCAATACACGCTATTCCTAATATTTTATGAAAATAATACCATGGAACTCACGTTGTTACAAAGTCGTGATATCTTTCATGAATGCACATATGATAACAAAGAGGGAGACAAACAGACAGAGCTGTTTGATTAAGAATGAGCTTTCTGTATCTAGAAGTTTACTTTTTTTCTTTTTTACAAATATAACCATTATAAATGATTATCAAGACGTTTTAGAAAATACATTGGCCTTTTCCTCCTTGTTTCTATTTTTGAAGTGGAACGGCATTAAGAACAGGCTTTTTCTCATTCAAAAGTCTCTGATCGTTTTTCGAGTTACATAAAAGAAACACATATGATGGATTTTGTATTTCTGAATCGTTTTCATCACCACGCCCTTTGATTTATAACGCTAACGTTACTTATTCCGTTACCAACATACCGAGAGAAAACTCCAATACAGGCATTCTTTTTCTATCTTGCGGTAAACCTGAATTGTTGTAACTATGACAACTTAGTATTATAGCATTACCAGTCTTTCCTAAGCCTGTGAGATGGTCCTTCAACCCCTCGTGAGCCCCGCACTGCACATGGGGCACCTAAGTCCCAGTCCCTCCAACTGCAGCCCGCTCGCTCACCCAACATACGCTTCTGTCACTGGCTCACATACGATTCTGGATTGTGTTTTCTCTTTAACTACAGTGACTTCATGATTATTCAGGAGAGTTTCGCAATATTACTTAGAAGAACACTGATGTATAACCTTTTTATTTTTTTCTGTGTATTTACCTTTGAAATCGTTCTTAAAAGTGCATATACTGTTGTTTTTGCCTTTTTGCATTTGTTTTAGTTTCATTGTCTTCTTTTGTTTATCCTTCAACCTAATTTTTATTCATCCTTTGATTTGGTATGATTGGCCTTATTACTATTGTTGTTTTCTTGTTCTTATTCGTATTTTTCTTTCTTCACTGACTTTTTCTGTGTTCTTTCTCGTTTTTCTCTTATATACTTATTTGCTCTTTTTCCGATATTAACTATGATACTAGTGACAACAACAGCGACAATGATCATGATGATAATAACACTGATCATAATAATAATAATAATGATAATAATAATAATAATAATAATAATAATAATAATAATAATAATAATAATAATAATAGCAATGATGCTAATATTAATGAGGATGATACTAAGGATGATGATTATAATAATAATGATGAAAAAAAAAATGATAATGGTGATGATAAAGATATTGATAATAGCGTTATTTGTGTGTGTGTGTGTGTGTGTGTGTGTGTGTGTGTGTGTGTGTGTGTGTGTGTGTGTGTGTGGGTTTGGACTGTCTTTTTCAAGACCACTTCGCTAAATTGAATGCGGAAATACAATCATATTCAGCATATTCTTGAATTTTTTGAGGACATAAGAGATGTGCCATCTTGAAGTCAGATGAAACAGCCGAGCGCAGTTGACGGCGTCTGTTTTCTTTAGCAAGTTACCAGCACAAGAAAGTCCTCTTTTCATTTTCTATCTCCTCTTCCTCTTCCGCTTCCTCTTCATCCCTCTCCTTCACTTTTTTACTGTGCTTCTAAACCACCAAAGCAATTTGTCATGAATGAACACTGATTTATTCAACATCCCAGTATCCATCACATTCGTCATGACCCAAACAAGAAAGTTGCAAAAGGCCACGTGAGCACATGGTACTGCTATTGATTGATCTTAAACATGATGTCTTCTTCAAGCTTAGATTAGTTTGAGCCTCGAGACCTATGGCTCAATATTTTAATGAACTAAGTATGTTGTGGTTAAGTATTAGTATGTGATATTAGTGAAAATGCTTTAGTTTGAGATGATAGACTTCTGTCATATATCACACTCATCAGCTCAAATCAACAATCTCTTTTCTATTAATCTCAACACAGCCATTTATCACCTCCTTTACTACCATTCCCATAACTAGTGATTTTTTTTTCCCCGTCATTGCATCACCACCGTTAATTTTCTATCTTCGTCCATTTCTCAAAGTAAATAGGAGGGGAACAGACGACAGCATGAGTTGATCATTAAGGAAGTCCACAACTAATATAATTATTAACATCTACTAGAATATGATTGGTGTGGTATGAGAAATAAGTAGGATTACATTTGTTTCCATGTGCAGCGTATTATTTTGTCCGCTAAAACTTGAGATATTCCTGACGTATATACATGTTTATGTTGAAAATCCGTTAAGAACCTTGTGTGTCTCGATTTAAAAAAGGTAGTATTAATTTTCATTATACTTTCCGTCTCTTTTTTTTTTTTTGTTCATTGCTACACACATTTGCTGTAAAAAGAATACTACATAAATAAATAAACTTGCTTTCCCACATATTATCACACAGGGTAGAATAGACAGTAGCAAAGTGATGTGACTGCAATGTATTATTTCATTTTCATTTGATTTTCTATTTCTATTTCGTCGTGATCTCTTTATTTTAGGATTGTTACACTTTTCAGCCAGTTAACATTTTATTTTTTATGTCTATTTTTTCCTGTTTATTTGTATGTTATATTTTATCGTTGCTTTCAGGTCACTTTAGTGGATTCGATTTTAGGCATCAGATCTTTATATTCTTCAGGGAAAAGTAGCATTTAGTTTCTGAATTGAAGTAATGGTTGGAAAGCGTGTGCTTACGTGGTAGGGTGTCAGATGGATATGCATTTCTACAAATGCAGA
>NC_059297.1:9904410-9929410 GCF_017591435.1 Portunus trituberculatus
GGGATTGAAATTCGTGTAAATAGGAAAACGAATAATAAAGAATTATAGAAATATATTTCTAATGAATAGCAATTTATTTTCTCTGTCATATTAATATTGTACCTTGTTCTACAATTAGAAACATGAAAATAAATTGAATGAATGAAAGTCAAATACATGATGTTTAGTTTATTGTTGCCATATGGTTCACTTGAAGTTTTTTTTTATTTACTTAAGAAATTTACAAGGAAAAAAATGTGTTCATATGACGAAAATTAAAATGACTGGGAAATTTTATTGATCTCTGTCAATCATTTCCTGTCATTCTCTATAACTTCTCTTCACCTCCCATGTCCTTTGTGTGGTTACCTTTCACCTTCCAGGTGCCTCCCATCACCCAAAATTACTACCCATAGCTATTCATTACCACACCTATACTGTAAAAATATGTGTAGATGTATAACAGTATACAGGCTATATAGTGCAATATATGCAGGTTATCTGTTGTTAGAAATTAAATGAAGGGAAGACGGTAACGATACGAATGAAATATGAACAGCAGTACAAGCAGTAGCACCATTACCTTAACTACCCACCACCACCACCATAACCACCACCACTACCAACAACAACAACAACAACAATAAAGATAATCCATTCCATAATGTGAAACGTTAAGGAGAAAATTATCTAAAGTACAGAAAATAAGTTATGATGATTTAGTAGCTCTGTAGTCAAATTGCAACAAAAAATTGTTCAAGGATCTGAACACCGGAAAAGTAAGGTGGAAGCTCACAATTTTAAATTACATTCATGTCATGTAGTAAGAATTATTCATTACCTGCGTTAAATGAGGTTTGAGGTAGAAAATTTGATTATAGCTCCGTCATTTTATTCTTTTTTTTTTTGTGTGTGTGTGTGTGTGTGTGTGTGTGTGTGTGTGTGTGTGTGTGTGTGTGTGTGTGTGTGTGTGTGTGTGTGTGTGTGTGTGTGTGTGTGTGTGTGTGTGTGTGTGTGTGCATGTGCGTGTAAGTTCATATGCAGTGTCCTCGCCAGATGATAACAGAGGGGAATAAATGAAAACTGCCAAGAATGCACAGAAACTATTCATGTATTTTCATGAGGCTTATAATGAGTGCATATCTAGGTTACTGATGTTGTGTGAGCACCGCCATAATTTCCAATCTTTTTACTTTACATTGGAAGGGAAGCATTTTCTAACACACACACACACACACACAGCCGGTAGCTCAGTGGTTAGAGCGCTGGCTTCACAAGCCAGAGGACCAGGGTTCGATTCCCCGGCCGGGTGGAGATATTTGGGTGTGTCTCCTTTCACGTGTAGCCCCTGTTCACCTAGCAGTGAGTAGGTACGGGATGTAAATCGAGGAGTTGTGATCTTGTTGTCCCGGTGTGTGGTGTGTGCCTGGTCTCAGGCCTATCCGAAGATCGGAAATAATGAGCTCTGAGCTCGTTCCGTAGGGTAACGTCTGGCTGTCTCGTCAGAGACTGCAGCAGATCAAACAGTGAAACAGTGAACACACACACACACACACACACACACACACACACAGAGAGAGAGAGACTATATACAACTTTTAACAATAAATGCACGAGGAACAATAACAATGATATTTAATTAATTAATGAAGACGATATTTATGATGATAATAACAACGAAGAAGACAACAACAACAACAACAACAACAACAACAACAACATTAATAATTCTATCAATGATGATAACAGTAATAATAATCACTGCGGACAGTGCGTGGAGCTCAATCACCACACAGTTCAACATTTCACCAGACGCTATTGTTTCTTCTGGTCGCTTTTCTACCGAATCAGCTTCTGGCTTTCAAGAATTATATTTTGTCCTTTTATTTCCCCTCAAATTTATATAAAGACACTCCATCCTGGCAGCGAGAATAAGATCTTAATCATCGATATTTAGGTGGACTTCCTGACAAAGAACGAAGTTAAAGCATTTCCCTCCCACTGTCACCACTTCCTGCCCCTTGGAACAATTCTTGGGATGCCTCCTTTGACCCTGCCAGCTCGTCGCGGTCTTGACTTGTTTCACCGAGGCGGCCGCAGGACAGATATTGGAGACTGTCCAGTGGCGCACCACCAAAAATGGAGTAGCGAAGCGGTCTCACTCCAGGGCAGGAGTCTCAGAGTGAGTTAAACATTTCCAAGCTTACTTTTATACGAAGTTATTGTGAAGTATCTGTTCATTACATGATTCTTAGTGTAATTCAAACACCACGAAGAGGAGTAATAATCGTGACTGAAAATAGTACTACAATAACATATAACATGCCATTTTGTGGATATTCTAAATGCATTACTTTTAGGGCATATCACCACATTTTAAATTAGTAGTAATGAAGGAGAAATGACAACTGTAATTGAGTCGTGTAATTAGTGTAGCATTTATCATATGATTTACTTTTTCTTCGGTACAAGTCAGTCAATCAGTGAATCTCCAGATGGCGCTCGCCTCGCTCTGTTTATCTGTGAATGTGTAAGTTCGAGTATAGAGCATCTATCAATTTGCTTTTATAAGTGATTCATGAAGCTTCCCAGAAACCGTAGGCTCTTCAGGATGTAGGTGAGTGTTTCATGGCTGGTGCAAGGGACTAAGCAAGGCTGCAAAAGAAAGACGCTTTTAGATGTTAATGTAATGAATGGCAAAAGCTGTTTAGAAGACTGAGGGCTGGACTAGTGTCTGCACGGGCTGGGTGGCAGTGGAGACAGACGATCCTTCCTTCTTGTTTATATTCCTTAGTGATTAATTGTCATTTTAATTTAATTTCCTTGTTTTACTCTATGTTTCACTTGAAGGCTTCAATATTCGTTATTGACTAAAGGAATTAATGTTCTTCCTACTTGATCGCGTCCCCCTCTCTCCTTATCCTCATTCCTTCTCCCTTTATTAATAGTTTCGTTCCAACTGAGAAATAGTTGAAATGGCAAGCCCTATGTTGGATTGCCGCATAAAAATATTGAAAATGAATAAATAAATGAAAACAGACTGCGCAGGTTGCTCACTTAGCAGAGCAGTGTTCATAGACAACGTAATTTTGAGGCAAGAAGCACACACATGGAGAGCTCTTGTTCCCGTCAGCTCCGCTTTGCTTCTGCAAGTGTTTTTTTTCCCAATAACTTATGATGGAGATGAAATTTTATGAAATGGCATAGTTTTTCAACGGGAATAATTTACCATTTTCGCAATGAAGGATGTGAGCTAAATTCATCCTGCAATAGAGCTTTGGTTCGTAGACGAAGTGATACATATAGTGTGGCCATGTAGTAGTAATATAGTAGATGATAATTGTGTATTGATGTGGCATTACTGAAAAAAAAAAAAAATCAAAAGAGGCTGCATATCTTCATTTTTTATGATTATACTTTTGGAAAAAATCCTTTTCTGATGATATTCACACGAAACTGCATATATTTATTTCATTATACGACGTCAAATAACAAGTATTATTACTCATATGTAAATTATAATTTCTTTTGTTGTTCTACATTTTTACTATTTTTCCTTTATGAAGAAGATGAATAAAGACTCACAGAAGCTATCTGCGAGTCTTTCTTGATCAGTCTCACATCAGGTCCATCACCTTCGCGTTAACACCGACGGGAAAGGATCATAAAACTTGGTATTCTGGTTGTGCTTTACAATTAAACACGGTCTTGGACGACAAAAACGTTCTCTCTCCCTTCCGCCCCCCCCCCCTCTCTCTCTCTCTCTCTCTCTCTCTCTCTCTCTCTCTCTCTCTCTCTCTCTCTCTCTCTCTCTCTCTCTCTCTCTCTCTCTCTTCATCTTCCAGAACCACCCAACCATCTTTCTCAAACTATGATTCGCTTTCTCTCTCACGCAATCTAAGTTTCAATCATTTTCTTCCTTCACCTTTGTCTCTCGTTTCTTTGTTTTTTATCCATCTCTCCCTTCCATCAGTATAATTCTTACGATGCACTGCTGTTCCTTAATTTTTGACGTCACACAGCGGTCATCTTGGTACACCTAGAGGACGTCTGTATGTTCGTGTGTATGTTTGTAAGGTGGGGTAAGAAAACTTGAGCAAAAGCCATTATTCTCTTTCACCCTTAGTATTCACCTCCTCGCTGCTTGAGGTCACGGGTTTAAAAGGAAAAGGGGAGAGGGAAAGCGGGTTCTAAAGGAGGCAGAAGGGAAGGAAGTCTGGATAGAAGGGAAGAACGAAGGAATGGAGATAGTAAAGGAAGAGGAAGAGGGTTAGAGGAAGGGGAGACAGATGAAGGCGAACGATGATAAAGGTGAGCAAGGCCTGAGAGAGAGAGAGAGAGAGAGAGAGAGAGAGAGAGAGAGAGAGAGAGAGAGAGAGAGAGAGAGAGAGAGAGAGAGAGAGAGAGAGAGACTGATAATAAAGACACACACATGGACACGAAAGAGTAAAAAAAAAAGAAAAAAAAGAACACGACAATTCAACTTTCCTAATGAGTTACCAAAATGTCAGTAGGTAAAATTTTCCTCCCAAGCGACATTTTCTCCCTGAGTCGTATTTTTCCCCGTTTATCTTTCTTTCTATCTTTTTTTTCCACTAAGTCTTCATGCACCACGTTTGTACTTTTAGTCTTTTTAATGCAATTTCCAGCCACTCACTCTCACTCACTTATCCAGTCACTCACTTTCACACACACACACACACACACACACGCACACACTCTGATCGCCTGCAGTTGCCTTTTAGTTGACTTAATGCAGGTTTTATTCATTGCAACACCAGTGCCGAGAAAAAATATGTATGATGAAATGGAATAATGTTCGATTGGCTGTTCGTTTTTTTTTCATGGCGCAACTCGGAAGAGAGAGAGAGAGAGAGAGAGAGAGAGAGAGAGAGAGAGAGAAAACGTAGACTTCTTCATGGTGTGTTGCAGGGACGCGTTTGTGTGTGTCCGAGTCAGTAAAGGTCAGAGGGGAAAGGTTTTAATCCCTCTGTCTGTCTGTATGTCTGTCTGTCTGGCTATCTGTGTATATTTGTTCGTGTGTCTTTACCTACCTGTGTGTGTGTGTGTGTGTGTGTGTGTGTGTGTGTGTGTGTGTGTGTGGCGCGCGCGTGTTCGTCAGTCTTATGTGTTTCTTTTTATAAGATTTTTTTCATTTCCATGACATTTTCTGTTGGATTTGTATATTTGCTTTGTCTTTTTCTTTTTTCTTTTTTTTTCTTTTTCTTTTTGTTTCAGCGTCGTATGTTTCTCTCTCCCCGTTTGTTTCTGTGTATTGGAGGTAGTTGTTCGGCGTGGCTGTCTCCTCCTATAAAACCTTTCTTCTTCCCTCCTTCCTTCCTTCCTTCCTTCTATCTTTCCTTCGTTCCATGGTTCGTTCGTTTGCCGCCGCGGTGAGAAACTATCGATTATTGAAGGTGACTGTGAATATCTTTCTGAAACATTTCCTTTACCAATAAAATAACTCACATTAATGCAGATATTCTCTCTCTCTCTCTCTCTCTCTCTCTCTCTCTCTCTCTCTCTCTCTCTCTCTCTCTCTCTCTCTCTCTCTCTCTCTCTCTCTCTCTCACACACACACACACACACACACACACACACACACACACACACACACACACACACACACACACACACACACACACACACACACACACACACACACACACCTGTCGATTAATCAATTAAAATCTCGTCAACCTGCGTGAATATCTGATCGAAAACATCATTCGAAAAGAGAGAGAGAGAGAGAGAGAGAGAGAGAGAGAGAGAGAGAGAGAGAGAGAGAGAGAGAGAGAGAGAGAGAGAGAGAGAGAGAGAGAGAGAGAGAGAGAGAGAGAGAGAGAGAGACGTAAAAGAAAAATAAAATTGAAACACACGTAGAGTCACCTCCATAATGCACCTCTGGCCAGCACGTGAATATTTAAGCAGGTAACTTGATTATTCTCACTGTGACGGAGTTATGTGATTATGTGACCAAACGAACATAGCCGGAGAGGAGAGATGGGGGGACGTGGGAGAGAAGGAAGGGACATGTGGGGGGAAGAGACGTACACGGGAGGGAGGGATACTGTACAGGAGGGACAGAATAGAAAGGAGAGAAACTAGAGAGAATAGAGTAGGATAGAGGACAGTGACCGAAGAGTAAGAAGGCAGGAACATGACATAGGAAGAATGATGGAAGGAAGGAGAAAAGAGTGACAAAGAGGAAGGATGAGAGAAGTGGCAAGGTGAAGGTGAAGAAAGGAAAAGAGACTTGAAGGATTAATTCAGGAATGATCGTAATGACATAAGAAAGGACGTACTCAAGGGAGAGTGAATAATATCTAGCACACAGCAGAAAAAAAACCTTCACAAAGCTTCATTATATCCCTTATTATTATTACCCACTTTGGATTGATTGTGTCTGTTGTGTCAGAGAGAGAGAGAGAGAGAGAGAGAGAGAGAGAGAGAGAGAGAGAGAGAGAGAGAGAGAGAATTATAAAAATGATCTTCGTGTATTTCTAATACTGCTATTGTTTCTTGTCTTTCTTTTTCCTCTTCATCTCCTTATTTTACTTCTTCGTCTCTCTTTCATTCCCTCCTCCTCCTCCTCCTCCTCCTCCTCCTCCTCCTCCTCCTCCTCCTCCTCCTCTTCTTGTTGTTGTTGTTCTTTTCTTCTTCTTCTTCTTCTTCTTCTTCTTCTTCTTCTTCTTCTTCTTCTTCTTCTTCTTCTTCTTCTTCTTCTTCTTCTTCTTCTTCTTCTTCTTCTTCTTCTTCTTCTTCTTCTTCTTCTTCTTCTTCTTCTTCTTCTTCTTCTTCTTCTTCTTCTTCTTCTTCTTCTTCTTCTTCTTCCTCCTCCTCCTCCTCCTCCTCCTCCTCCTCCTCCTCCTCCTCCTCCTCCTCCTCCTCCTCCTCCTCCTCCTCCTTCTGTTATCGTTACTGACATCCTCTTTTTCTTTCATACCGTTTCTCCTCTTTCTCTTTCTCATACATCTCCTCCTCCACTTCCTCCTCTTCTTGTTGTTGGTGCTGTTGCATTTGCTGTTACATATGAAAACTAATAATGAAGGATTTTAATCGTTTAATATCATATTATTCTAGATGCTTATAGACTCAAGTCGTTTTAACGTACATGAAAAAAGTTAATGAGTTTGAAAGTCCTTCATATTATTTTTCTTGGTAAATAAAGAATACCGTTTATGAAAGCTACCTTCAGGAAAAGAACGAAAAGGAAGAAGTTCCGTACAATCAGGTGTCACCTCTGAAAGAGCTCAGAAAGATAATGCCGATGTTAACTCTTTATAAAGTCATGAGTAAGGTAGAGACTTCTGTACATAGACCACTGACAGCATTCCTCCTTTATACTGTCTCTATCACAATGTGTGTAAGAAGTAGTCATACAAATACAAATTACGAATATATATAACATGAGTAGAAGGAAAGAGCTCAGATCTTCAGGACAAATATTGCTTAGCTCCATCGAAAAAATTATATTGAAGGATGTTTAGTAGACAACAGTTCAGTTCTGTCAGTAGACACCATAACCGATAGTTGATTGTTGTTTTACTATATGATCCACTAAGGTCTTTCCTATGCTTTCGGACTTTGTGAGAGATAACAGTTTAGGACGATGGTATGTGAAGAAAAGAAAACTATTCCGTAAAATCAATACCGTGGACAACAACTTGATTAGATTTTTTGAAGGCAAAAAGGATTTTGAGTTTTAAATCTTTTGAGAATGTGTCCCTTCACACACACACACACACACACACACACACACACACACACACACACACACACACACACACACACACACACACACACACACACACACACACACACACACACACACACACACACACACACACACACACACACACACAGCGAAAAAAAAATAGTAAACTACATGAATTTCACGGTAAAAATACCGGTTTCATTTTTTCCAAAACGTATATATATATATATATATATATATATATATATATATATATATATATATATATATATATATATATATATATATATATATATATATATATATATATATATATATATATATATATATATATATATATATATATATATATATATATATATATATATATATATATATATATATATATATATATATATATATATATATATATATATATATACTACCGCTAATATTTATCTGGTTTCTATATTCAATCCAGCAGCAAATGAACACGACAGCGATGTATCTGCAGCACTAAGGTTGATAGAGCGGAAAAAAAATATCAATGGTAATAATAACAATAATACCAATATGAGGAGCAACAACACTAATAATGAAAGGAAAGCTAGAGCATAAAGACTGATCATTGCCTCCTTGTGTTCCCGTGTCCCTCATTTCAGGCTTACACGTGGTATCATGTTTCGGTTTCTTTTCTGTGTATCGGTGAAAGATTTAAACTCCTGGAGGCAACCAATCACTTTGCATTGCGTCTTTTGTCTCGTGAATCACCACAAATACTCGTTATACAGCCTCGGAGAGTTAGTGTTCCGCCAACATCAGATATTGTAATACGGAGTGAGAGGATTACAAAAATAAAGGAAAAGCACAGTTCATCATCATCATCACATCATCATCATCATCATCCTCTCTTCTTTTTTTTTTTTTGCTTCTTCTTCTTCTTCCTCTTCTTGTTTTTCTTGATGTTGTTCTTCATTTTATCATTTTTGTTTTTTGTCGTTAATGTTGTTGTTGTCGTTGTTGTTTTATTCTTCTTTTCTCTTTCTGTATTTTTGTTCCTGTTATTGTTGTTCTTATTTTTGCTATTGTTATTATTGTTGTTGTTCTTCTTGTTCTTTTCTTTCTTCTCTTTTTTTCTCTTCATCATCATAATTATTTTCTTCTTCTTCTTCTTCTTTTTCTTGTTCTTCTTGTTCTTGTTTTTGTTCTTGTTTTTGTTCTTGTTTATCTCACTTTGCAACCACTAGTATCAGGTAATGTAAATATGTATGAAAATGTTGTAGTTTTTGTGCAAATAATATAATTTCCACTTGTTATAGATACGCTGAGGTTCTTGTGACTTAAGTGTAAGACCCTTGGGTGGATTATCTACTTTTATTTTCATCGAATAATGAGGTTTTCATCCTATTTGTTTTTTTGTATTTTTATCTATGTACCAGTCTCTGTAAAAAAGTGTCTTTGTCTGTCTATCCGTTTGCCTGTCAGTCTGTCGGTCTGTCTGTCTTTGCTTGTTTGTCTTTGCTTATGTGTGTGTGGATCTCTCTCTCTCTCTCTCTCTCTCTCTCTCTCTCTCTCTCTCTCTCTCTCTCTCTCTCTCTCTCTCTCTCTCTCTCTCTCTCTCATTTATACGATTAAGATAGCAAAAGGAGAAAAGTGTGCGTGCGTGTGAGTCCGTGTGTATGTGTGTGTGTGTGTGTGTGTGTGTGTGTGTGTGTGTGTGTGTGTGTGTGTGTGTGTGACGTATGTGTCTGAACGTGTGTGTGTGTGTGTGTGTGTGTGTGTGTGTGTGTGTGTGTGTGTGTGTGTGTGTGTGTGTGTGAGAGTGTGTGTGTGAGTGAGTGGGTATGTGGTGCACTTCTTTCATCCATCTTTGTTTATTTTTTCCTCAACGAGAAGCACAAACTCTCCCTGCAAATAGAGATCTGAGAGGGGAAGATGAGAGGGCAGGAGGAGGAAGAGGAGGAAGAGGAAGAGGAGGAGGAGGAGGAGGAGGAGGAGGAGGAGGAGGAAGAGGAGGAGGAGGAGGGAGTGATATCGTCCAGCCAGAGTTTGTAATTGCAGTATATTTTCTCTTCTTTGAGTCACTGACTTTCTCGTTTTCAGTTTCTACTTTCACGTGATATTATGTCTGTACTTTGATGGACTCTGTGTGACATTACCTCTTGATTTTCGCTGATGTGTTATGAAGTGAGGGAATAATACCGGGTCGTGGAGGTGTTTATAATAGCGTTTGGAAATCATTATTGCTGTTATTGAAGTTTTGCCACAAGTAGTTATGTAGTTGAGTAATTTTCAGGGTTTTTTTCCAGGCTTTGAGCAGAAGAAAACCTTCGATCGAAGTTTTAATAGGTACCGGTGCTGGAGAGGTAACAAGACATCGTTATAACAGATCAGAATGCCGAAAGTCCCTAGTATTTTTACAAGCAATAACATCCAAAGATTTCTCTTCTATTTCTATTTCTCTTTCTATTGTTTTTCTTTCAATTCGTATTATTTGGTTTCTGGCTTCTTTCCTTTCTCGGCGTATTTTTTTTCTTATTTTACTTTTTTTATCGTTTATCTATTATTATAATTTTTTTTTCATAGCTTCTAATTCGTATGCATGTAACTGTCAGTCCGTCTGTCTGCCTGTCTGTCTGTGTGTCTCTATTATTGCGTTTTCATCTGTCTGTTTACTTCCATTTATATTTTCTATCTTGTGTATTGAAAAATATACCATCCATTTTATTGAATTTTTCCCGCCAGGTCTCTCTGTCTCCCTTCCTACCTCACCTTTCAATTATCATTCTTTCTCTAACTCCGTGTGTGGATTATATATTTTTATCAACTATTCTGTCTCGATTTCCGTGCCCGATTTGTCTGCACGTCTCTGTTTCCTGCCTGTTTGTCCTTTTGTTTATATCTTTCCTTCTATCCCTTGTGTCATTCTTTCCTTCCGAAGTGTGTGAACGCTTTTCCCTCTCCCTCCTGCCTGTCCATCGTAACTTCAAAATTATGCTGACAGTTCCTCCTCTTACCTGCGAGAGCTGCGGCCACACTAACATTTCACTTCAGAAAGGAACGAGGCTAACCCAAGCTTGGCCCTGTTCCTCTTTTTTCACTCCGTCACCAATACTTCATCCCAGCGTCTTACCTTGCCTGTTTCTCTGCTTGCTCCACTGCTTACATGTCTGCTTGCTTGCCTTACTGGTTATCTCTCCTTGTCTGCTCTCCTAATGGATGTCAGTCCGGCTGTCAAGGTTGTTTCCTCGAATCTTGTATCACATTGTTTTTGCCTTTACTTTTTAGTATCTATGTCTCTCTCTCTCTCTCTCTCTCTCTCTCTCTCTCTCTCTCTCTCTCTCTCTCTCTCTCTCTCTCTCTCTCTCTCTCTCTCTCTCTCTCTCTCTCTCTCTCTCTCTCTCTCTCTCTCTCTCTCTCTCTCTCTCTCTCTCTCTCTCTCTCTCTCTCTCTCTCTCTCTCTCTCTCTCTCTCTCTTATTTCACCAAATTAATTAAACAACAGAAACAATAATCATATCTCCCTTGCCCTGTATCAGATGATAAACGACACTAAACATACACACGCAGACGCAGACGCAGACGCAGACGCACACACACACGCACACGCACACGCACACACACACACACACACACACACACACACACACACACACACACACACACACACACACACAACAAACTCCACCCATTCGCAGACGCATGTTGGAATTTATCGTCAGCAAAACCCACACATCTTATCCCTTCCATTTCCCGTCTTCCGTCCACTTTTCCCTCCCTTTGTATCTCTTCAGCAACTTCCCTTTCCTTCATTCGTTCTTCCAATCTCTCTCTCTCTCTCTCTCTCTCTCTCTCTCTCTCTCTCTCTCTCTCTCTCTCTCTCTCTCTCTCTCTCTCTCTCTCTCTCTCTCTCTCTCTCTCTCTCTCTCTCTCTCGTCCTGCGACCCTCAATCCTGCATCCCTTGATTCTTGATCCTCTCCCTAATCCCGCCATATCTACCCCTGCTTACCTTTCTGCTCCCGTCCTCCCTTTCCAGTCCTTTACTCCTCCTCCTCCTCCTCCTCCTCCTCCTCCTCCTCCCTGCTCCCCGCCGTTAGGGGGAAGCAGACTAAGGGCTACGAAGGCTAAATCATCCGGTTCCGAAGCTTTTGTTGTTCCGAATGAATTATTTTCTCTATCTCGCTGAGCATTTTCGTCAATACGCCTAAATAATTGTCCTTTTTACAGTGTTTGTATTGCCTTATTTGGGACAATGCACGGCCCCATCCTGTAAATCGCACCGACTCGTCTGGGTTTGAATCACTGTCTCGTTCGACGGGAAGCATTTGCAGTTTGTCTTGTAATCACTTAAGGCAAAAATGGAATTGGTGATACGGACGATACTTCTGCCTATAATGGGCGGCGTTTATTTCCAGACAGACACACACACAGACACGTAGTATATTCTTTTTCCCCACGGACCATCCCTTACCTGACCTTTTTTTTTAATAACCATCATGAGTGAAAAAATATATAAAAAGCACCCAGACTACTTTTTATTTATTTTTCCTTAATAACTATGCATTTTATTACACGAATTTTCTTGTGCTGACGAATCATTCTGGTCTGGGAATGAAATAATGTGATGCAGCTTAAGGGAGAGCAATCTCGGACAAAAATAATAATAATACCGCAGTGTACGTATACCTCACCACAATATTTTATTAGATATTTTACCCTCATTCTAACAAGGCATAAAGGAATAATGTAGACGTACGAGGCTACCACACAACATTCTAAACCGATTATCAATGAGCAACTTGTGAAAGAAGAGAAGAATATGAGGAGAAACTGTAATGGTAGTAATAAGAGGAAGAGGAGGAGACGGAGATGACAAACGATTCTCTCTCTCTCTCTCTCTCTCTCTCTCTCTCTCTCTCTCTCTCTCTCTCTCTCTCTCTCTCTCTCTCTTCGCTTTTACGTAGCAGGTAGGGAGATCAGAAACAAGGCCCTTCCCAGTCTCTCTTCTCACTGGTGGCGTCTGCTAAGTCCTCGTGCCTTTGTGTTGCTGTGTTGCAGAGAGAGAGAGAGAGAGAGAGAGAGAGAGAGAGAGAGAGAGAGAGAGAGAGAGAGAGAGAGAGAGAGAGAGAGAGAGAGAGAGAGAGAGAATAATAATGATAATAGAGAACCATAAATCTCCCCAAAGTGCGAGTCCTGTTGTTTAACACACACACACACACACACACACACACACACACACACACACACACACACACACACACACACACACACACACACACACACACACACACACACAGTATAACCGAGTTCCTGACTGACTGAACAACTGATTGACTGACTTAATGATACTTAATGAGACTTGCATTGCAGAAATCTAAAGTAAAAACTAAATTAAATTATGAAAAAATAAGATATGTAATGAAGAATATCTTAATATGTAGAGTTAAATCTGAAAACGAATTTAACTTTCAAACAAGTGTAACAAAGGTGTCAGTATCAGTAGACATCAATGCGGGTAGAACATGCTGAAGTGACACGAAAGCAAAATTATAAGAGAAAATGAAACAAGAGACAAGGAATGAACTTCAGTCGGCTTAAATTGTGCCATGAGGAACAGGAAATCCTTGGCTTATGTGTCTGTGTGTGTGTGTGTGTGTGTGTGTGTGTGTGTGTGTGTGTGTGTGTGAGTGTGCGTGTCTCTCTCTCTCTCTCTCTCTCTCTCTCTCTCTCTCTCTCTCTCTCTCTCTCTCTCTCTCTCTCTCTCTCTCTCTCTCTCTCTCTCTCTCTCTCTCTCTCTCTCTCTCTCTCTCTCTCTCTCTCTCTCTCTCTTTCACTTTTTTCCTTTCCTTCCAGACTGACTGCTTTGCTTCCTCTTCTTCGTTCTTTCTCCTCCAGCTCCCACGTATTCCTTTCCAACATCGGAGCCTCACTGGTTAACTTTCTTGTTGTTGTCTCTCACTCTTTCCATTTTCACCCTTCCCATCCTTTGATTCTTCATCTAAGTAATCTACCACTATAGTATTATTGATTAGATACGCTCGTTTTGTCTAAATTACCGCATTGTAGTGTAGGGTTTTTTCATATCTTAAGTCTCAATTTTCAACTTAATATTGTGTATTTTTTCGTTCTCTCTCTCTCTCTCTCTCTCTCTCTCTCTCTCTCTCTCTCTCTCTCTCTCTCTCTCTCTCTCTCTCTCTCTCTCTCTCTCTCTCTCTCTCTCTCTCTCTCTCTCTCTCCTTCACTTAGTTTGTATACTATAGCCGTTTGTAACTCTCCCTTTGTTTGTTTGATATGTTATTTTTCTTCATAAGCCAGAATGTTTTATTCACTTTCTCTTTCATTTTTGGCGTCCTCTTGCTCCCTCTTTCATTCTTTTCTTTCTTCTCTTTTGTACGTTCCATTTTTATCACTGGTGCTCTCTATTATTCTTTTCTCGGTTCAATCTTCCTTCATTCCTTCTTTCCTTCCATCCATTCTTTTCGTCCCCTCTCTCCTTCCTTTTTCCTCACTCACTTCCTCCCCTTCTCTCTCTCTCTCTCTCTCTCTCTCTCTCTCTCTCTCTCTCTCTCTCTCTCTCTCTCTCTCTCTCTCTCTCTCTCTCTCTCCCTCCCTCCTCCTCTTCCATAATGTTCTCCTGCTTTTCAATTTGTGCTTAGAATTGGTGCAATCCATAAGAAATTATTATGACGATCTGATAACCTCGAATAAAACAAAATATATAAATTCTACAAATAAGGAAAGTTTTTCGCCTTCCACACGGTGAAAGTCAAACAGGTATAATTATTAGAATAGACGCTCCGTGGAAACCCAACACGGTTGTTCAAGTCTCTTGAGGTATTGGAGGGCATCGAGTCTACGAAGAACTCCGAAGACAACTACGTGGAAGAATATTAATTATAACTAATGGATGTAGTGGCCGCTTTTCTTCTGAGAGACGTTGCCAGTCAGCGGAACGAATATCTTTAGGGCAAATAATTACAATAATGAAAGGAGAAGCTTTGGTAGATATTTAAAGTCCTTACCTGGAAATGTAAGTAATGTAATATAATATTAATTGGTTCTTAGAGATGAAGGAGGTGCTTCCTGATGCCATGTCCTTGGCATCCAGAGGGTTATGTCAAAGGCAGTAATACTTCTCAGGTGATGTACAAAGACGTGGAATTGTAACATATTCTACAAATTAAGTCACAAGACAAATATTACTTTATTAACGTGGCAGTATAATTATGCTGACATATGATCACTAACACAATAATGCTCTTTCCGGAGGTAAGAACATAAACATATGAGAATATGAAAATACCGAGAGAACTGCAGAAAACCACAGCGGCAGTCCTTATATAAAACACGTCTAGTTATTCACATATCATCCATAAATTTTCTTGACCTTTTAAAGTTCCTCATATATGCGTGACCAACAACCTGACTGATGTATTCAAACTATTCCTTCGCTATTTCATTTGAGATTAAATATCCTCCTAATTTGAACCATCTATTTTTTTGTCCTATCTTCATTACGTGCTATGAGGATCGCATTGATGTCATCTTTTGTATATCGCTTAGGTCAGGCGACCTTCCTGTTTTAAACCACCTTCAGCTACGAGACCCGATTAGGAGGATCGACGTGGTGGTAGCGTGCTACGGCTCCATCAGCCAGCACTGCAAGCAGGTGTTCAAGCACGCTGTGGGTAACAAAATTAAAATCAATGTATCGGATCAATCGAGCGAATGTCAGGATCATCCAAGAAATATTCGACCTTTTAGGATATATTTTACCAAATGTATTAGTTCATCATTTTGATTCATGGTTCTGTTCTGTAATGCAAGTTTCGAACATAACTTTAAGAAATGCAAATAATTGTCTAACATTGATCTGCATGACTGCGTTGCATCACTGATAATTGTAAAATCGAAACATAAAAATCCCTTACAAGAACTCCATGTCGTAAGCAATTTATCGGATGATTTTCTAGTGAGAGCAATCACTTCTACATTATAACGATCTCGGGGATTTTTCAATGCTCTCTCGAAGCGCATGAACAGACTGACACTTGTATCAACCTTAGGTATTTACTTCAAGGAAACCTGGATCCCAGTGAATATGTTTTACGTACTGCTGGAAGAGCCTTCATTAGTGGTTCCACAAAGGCAAAAGCGTTATTAGTAAAGTTAAAGTTACTGACGCCACTGTTGACAATACATAGAAGTCTTTTTTATGTTCTCCAGATCACACATCAAATTAGCGCCTTCCAGAGATTCTCATTACCTATTAGGAAATTTATGGTGTAATTCAGGAACGTATAATGGCTATGATAATTAATATGAGTATGCTTATATATATATATATATATATATATATATATATATATATATATATATATATATATATATATATATATATATATATATATATCACCATGATACCCAGATTCTAGTTGGTTACACCAAGGATGCGCTTCGGGGGTGATATGGGCCCTAATGTGGGTACCGCTATAAATAAAATTGCCTGCGCCACTAATGGATGGAAGCTGAACAGCGCTTCCTACTCATATCTTTCAAGTATACCTACAGGCGCTAGAGGCCATGGCATAAATAAATAAATAAATAAATAAATAAATAATATATATATATATATATATATATATATATATATATATATATATATATATATATATATATATATATATATATATATATATGGGATGAATAGAAACATAGGAAGTGACTGTATAGTTTTGAAAGCATAAACAGGCGAACACTTTATCATATATCATGAACTTCGGTGTAGTTTTACGAGTAATAACGGTTGTACATTTAATGGTCTCGGTTCTCTAAAAACAAAAAGGAAGTGTGTTTCCAGACTATCATTCAACATATAGTTAAGAAGACGAACTCATGCATCATCAATTCCAATCAATCTAATTAGTATCACATGAACCTGTTGCATTTTTACTTTTCAGTCCTTCCATAACTAGACTTGGAAAGAGAGTGTGCATGGAATGCTTGGTGATTTAGTGGAACGGTAGTCGGAAGGAAAGCAAATGAAGCAAGAAAATCTCTTACTAATATTCTCAAAGCATCTGAGAAGCAGCTGGAAAGATTCTTGTTGAGTAAAAACAGTGGAATGTGACAAGTCATGGATCAAAGAAAAGGCCGAAAGAAGATAATAGATATCCTTCAAATGTTTCTCAAAGTTTGAGATCCAGAAACTTTTGATTTTAAAGGATATTTTTTTTTACTGTTTTCGATTTTTTCGCAGTAATATTGGCGAGGTCCTTTGAAATGACTATTATTTTCTCACACACACACACACACACACACACACTCTCTCTCTCTCTCTCTCTCTCTCTCTCTCTCTCTCTCTCTCTCTCTCTCTCTCTCATTTTGTTTTCGTAGCAGTTTCATAGCAGTTTCATAGGTTTGCCGTTCTTTTCCTCAGTACTTTACTGTCTGCGTGTGTGTGTGTGTGTTTTTTTTTTTATGTAGGGAAGAGGGCCAGCCAACGACAAAAAAAAAAAAAAAAAACGCCCACTTGAGAGCTGGCTCTCTACAAAGAGGAAAATCGTTAGCCAAAATTAGGGAGCAAATGCCTCGATACCTCCCTCTTAAAAGAAGACAAGTCGTAGGAAGTCGAAAATACAAATGCAGAGAGGGAGTTCCAGAGTTTACCAGTGAAAGACGCCGGGCAGAAAAATGGCAAATGAAATCCAATATAGAAAAGTGTAAAGTCCTGCACATTGGAAGTAACAATGTACAAGCAAAATACGTAATGAATAATGTACCTCTGGCAAGTGCTGAGAATGAAAAAGATCTTGGTGTTGTGGTGTCTAAAGATCTCAAGCCGAGTAAACACTGCACAGAAGCAGTGAAGAATGCAAATAAATTAGTTGGGTTCATTGGAAGAACCTTTGAATTTAAATCAGAAAAAGTTATCCTTACTTTATATAACTCATTGGTGCGTCCTCAGCTTGAATACTGTGTGCAGTTCTGGTCACCATATTACAGAAAAGACATTGAAAAACTGGAAAAGATCCAGCGTAGAGTGACCAAGATGATTCCGAGATTGAGAAACAAGCCGTATGAGGAACGACTGGAAGCATTAAATTTATTCAGCTTAACAAAGCGCAGGATAAGAGGAGACCTAATCGAAGTTTTCAAAATTTTTCAGGGATACAACAACCTTGATGTAAATAAATATTTTACTATTGATCATTCCACCATAACAAGGAATAATGGATTTAAAATTACACCAAAACGCTTTAAAACCCACGAGGCAAAGCACTTTTTCTTTAATAGAATTGTTAACATTTGGAATAAGCTTCCTTCAGAAATAGTAAACAGTACTTCCATTGCATCATTCAAAAACAAAATTGATAAATATTTAAAGAATAACCCCCAACAAGCTCTCTTCTTGTCTGAATAATTAAACATTATATTAGTATGTCTATTATTGTGTGTAACTTTCTTATAGATAGATATGTAGAGTTCACCGTAGAGTGAATAATAGAATTTCCTTTCATCCTTTCATGTGAAAATTCCATGTCAGTTTTTCCATACTACATAGTACTTTTTCAAACTATTTTCCATGCCAGCGAAAGCTGGAGGGAGTGGTGGGTGGGAAGGAGTCTTCTCCTGTACTGTCCTGTCTCTCTTATCTGTAGCCAGTTAGAAGTAGTTACCAAACAGCCTCGAAAGAACCAAGAGGTCTGTTGGTGTTTGGTTTTCCTTTGTATTCCTTTGGTATGACTGATTGAGAATACTGGTTAACTCTTGCGTTAAAGAGTTGAACATAATAGGGATGAGAGCAAGAGGAAAGCCTTGTGGAGCGAAGCCACAGGAGAGGAGGTATGCAGTTAGCAAGATCAGTAGAACAGTTAGCATGAAAATAGCAATAAATATAGAAAGAGATGCAACATTTCGGCGGTGAGAAAGATGCTGAAGACAGTTAGTCAGAGGAGGGGAGTTGATGAGGCGAAAAGCTTTTGATTCCATCCTATCTAGTAAAACTGTTTGACTGGAAACCACCCAAACATGCAAAGAGTACTCCATTTAGGGACCTTATACAGAGTTAGCAGTTGGAGGGCGAGAAAAACTGGCGGAGACGCCTCAGAACGCCTAACTTCATAGAAGCTGTTTTAGCAAGAGATGAGATGTGAAGTTTCCAGTTAAGATTATGAGTAAAGGACAGACCGAGGATATTCTGTGTGGAAGAAGGAGACAGTTGAGTGTCATTGAAGAAGAGGGATAGTTGTCTGGAAGGTTGTATCAAGTTGATAGATGGAGGAATTGAGTTTTTGAGGCATTGAAAACTACTAGATTTTCTCTGCCCCAATCGGAAATCTTAGAAAGATCGGAAGTCAGGCGTTCTGTGGCGTCCCTGCGTGATCTGTTGACTTCCTGAAGGGTTGGTCGTCTCTGAAAGGACGTGGAAAGATGTAGGGTGGTATCATCAGCGTAGGAGTGGATAGGGCAAGAAGTTTGGTTAAGAAGGTCATTAATGAATAATAGAAAGAGAGTGGGTGACAGGACAGAACCCTGAGGAACACCACTATTAATAGATTTAGGAGAAGAACAGTGGCCGTCTACCACAGCAGCAATAGAACGGTCGGAAAGGAAACTTGAGATAAAGTTGCAGAGAGAAGGATAGAAGCCGTAGGAGGGCAGTTTTGAAATCAAAGCTTTATGCCAGACTCTATCAAAAGCTTTTGATATGTCTAACGCTACAGCAAAAGTTTCACCGAAATCTCTAAAAGAGGATGACCAAGACTCAGTAAGGAAAGCCAGAAGATCACCAGTAGAGCGACCTTGACGGAAGCCATACTGGCGATCAGACAGAAGATTGTGAAGTGACAGATGTTTGAGAATCTTCCTATTCAGGATAGATTAAAAACTTTAGACAAGCAAGAGATTAAAGCTATAGGACGGTAGTTTGAGGGTTAGAACGGTCACCCTTTTAGGAACAGGCTGAATGTAGGCGAACTTCCAGCAGGAAGGAAAGGTAGAAGTCGATAGACAAAGTTGGAAGAGTTTGGCCAGGCAAGGTGCAAGCACGGAAGCACAGTTTTTGAGAACAATAGGAGGGACCCCATCAGGTCCATAAGCCTTCCGAGGGTTTAGGCCAGCGAGGGCATGGAAAACATCATTACGAAGAATTTTAATTGTAGACATGAAATAGTCAGAGAGGAGGAGGAGGACAAGCCCAAAATCATCCAAGGTGGAGTTGTGAGCAAAGGTTTGAGAGAAGAGTTCAGCTTTAGAGACAGAAGAGATGGCAGTGGTGCCATCAGGATTAAATAAAGGAAGGAAAGATGAAGTGAAGTTATTTGAGATGTTTTTGCCTAGATGCCAGAAGTCTCAAGGGGAGTTTGAATTTGAAAGATTTTGACATTTTCTATTTATGAAGGAGTGTTTGGCAAGTTGAAGAACAGACTTGGCATGATTCCGGGCAGAGATATAAAGTGCGTGAGATTCAGGAGATGGAAGGCTCAAGTACCTTTTGTGGGCAACCTCTCTATCATGTATAGCACGAGAACAGGCTGAGTTAAACCAAGGTTTAGAAGGTTTAGGTTGAGAAAAGAATGAGGAATGTACGCCTCCATGCCAGACACTATCACCTCTGTTATGCGTTCAGCACAAAGAGATGGGTCTCTGACACGGAAGCAGTAATCATTCCAGGGAAAATCAGCATAATACCTCCTCAGGTCCCCCAACTGGCAGAGGCAAAACGCCAGAGGCACCTTCGCTTTGGAGGATCCTGTGGAGGGATTGGAGAAATAGGACAAGATACAGAAATGAGATTGTGATCGGAGGAGCCCAACGGAGATGAAAGGGTGACAGCATAAGCAGAAGGATTAGAGGTGAGGAAGAGATCAAGAATGTTGGGCGTGTCTCCAAGACGGTCAGGAATACGAGTAGGGTGTTGCACCAATTGCTCTAGGTCATGGAGGATAGCAAACTTGAAGGCTAGTTCACCAGGATGGTCAGTAAAGGGAGATGAAAGCCAAAGCTGGTGGTGAACATTGAAATCTACAAGAATGGAAATCTCTGCGAAAGGTGTGTGTGTGTGTGTGTGTGTGTGTGTGTGTGTGTGTGTGTGTGTGTGTGTGTGTGTGTGTGTGTGTGTGTGTGTGTGTGTGTGTGTGTGTGTGTGTGTGTTAGCAATATATGTCATGGGATGGTGAGTGCAGTAGAGCAAGCTTACTTCCTATCGGAACTGTCGTTTCTTTAACATTATCAAAGATTTGTGGAATACTTGTGCATGGCCTATATTGCCCTAAACATGTAAGTAGAAATGTCTTATTATTTTTTTTCTATGGTCTTTACATTTTTCTTCTGTTAATGTTCTCGTCCTCTTTCTCATCGTGGTCTTTCTTCTCATCTTCTTTGTTGTTTTCCTCCTTTTCGTGATCTGCTCTCTTCCTTCTTTTTTTGTGAATTTTCATCTATGTTTTGATAGTAAACATCTTATCTTTCTCCCTTTTTCTCTTCTTTTCTTTTCTTTTCTTTTTTCTTTTCTTTTTCTTTTCTTCTTCTTCTTCTTCTTCTTCTTCTTCTTCTTCTTCTTCTTCTTCTTCTTCTTCTTCTTCTTCTTCTTCTTCTTCTTCTTCTTCTTCTTCTTCTTCTTCTTCTTCTTCTTCTTCTTCTTCTTCTTCTTCTTCTTCTTCTTCTTCTTCTTCTTCTCTTCTTCTTCTTCTTCTTCTTCTTCTTCTTCTTCCTCTCGTCGTCGTCCTCCTTCCTCCTCTCGTCCTCCTCCTCCTCCTCCTCGTCGTCCTCTCCTCCTCCTCCTCCTCCTCCTCCTCCTCTCCTCCTCCTCTCTCCTCCTCCTCCTCCTCCTCCTCCTCCTCCTCCTCCTCCTCCTCCTCCTCCTCCTCCTCCTCCTCCTCCTCCTCCTCCTCCTCTTTCACCTTTTCCTATTCGTGGTGCTCTTCTCCCTCCCTTTGGTGGTGCACATCCTCATCTTCCTTTCCCTCGGCACAACACTGGGAGGCGGCCCGAGCGTGCGTTTAAGAACCTTACGACGAGTATAAGCTGCTTACTCAGCCCTCCTGACTTCTTTTGGTTTCTCAAGCTGCGATGGTTGCCGCCTCTAGTGCTCCTGTGTGTATGTGTGTGTGTGTATGTGTGTGTGTGTGTGTGTGTGTGTGTGTGTGTGTGTGTGTGTGTGTGTGTGTGTGTGTGTGTGTGTGTGTGTGTAGTCTGAATAGGTGCACATATTATGGAGTGGAATGTACATGAGATCAAACGTGGGTGTTGGCGAGATGTGGTGTCCAGAACGCACTCAAAGCCACCGTCCAAGATTTCATTTGGGCTTGGAATGTCTGTGTGCAGTGTGCGGCGCCTCACTGCACATGTACCACCTGTGAGGGGCCGCACTGTGTGCTCAAAGCCGCGTGAGACTTGTTGCCCTGCGTCACCTGCGCTTCTCCCATTTACTGGAAAGACTGGGACCGGCAATGGCTGGGGGCATGTAAGACTTAGGCTCCTTAAGAGAAGTGCGATGTCCCACTGAGATTTCTGTGCAAGTCCAGGAAGCTGCAGATATGAGGTTCGTGCATGGCTGCGCTAGGAAGGTGACTCATCTTTTGTATGAAAGGGAATATCAAAAGCAATAACCTACTTCTGTCGTTTTTAACGTAGTACTTGCGTCTTGTTCAGGACAAAGATGCAGCTTACAGACTCTTCTTTATCTTTATTTCCGAAGCTCATGCTATGTATATTTCTACCCAACATCGTAGTATCTGTTTTCTAATTTGCCAAAATATTCTTTTATCAATGATTCAGATGTGACATCAGTAACCGTCGCTCTATCTTAGGGATTAGATGTGCGACTGTGTTTCTTCGTTAAATATTACCTTGTATCGTCTAGTGTTAATATACGCCACAGCCATCCCCAATATTGCTTTTACACTTACAACATAATGGAGGGATCGGTGGGATGATTGGAACATAGAAGTCTCGTAGAAGTCTTCTAACAAAAGAGACTTGTGGTTCTGCTAAAGAGACTACTTGGTGGAAGCCGGCGGCCTCCAACTTTACTCCACAATGCGCCGCCTTGTTAACCTCACGCTTTCTCCTCATTGTCCGCCATGCCACTTATCACAATTCCCTTTTCTGTTTCTATAGTTAGTAATCTTTACTGAATGTCAGTTGCACCAGAAGTACCATCTCCTGACTATGTTAGGCTTCTTCCTGTAGTTTTCACCCGCCGCCTGGATCTACTCTCCTTACAAACCACATCGATTATCTTCTGACCGTGCTTGGTTTTCTGCTTGCTACTTCTTTCTGTCGTAATAGCGTGTAATTACTGAGTACCACATTTACTGTTGGTAAGATCCCAGCCTCTTATTATTTTTCAGACAGTATACACTCACTCACTCACACACACACACACACACACACACACACACACACACACACACACACACACACACACACACACACACACACACACACACACACACACACACACACACACACACACACACACACACACACACACACACACACACACACACACACACACACACACACACACACACACACACACACACACACACACACACACACACACACTGGAGATATTTGGGTGTCTCTCCTTTCACGTGTAGCCCCTGTTCACCTAGCAGTGAGTAGGTACATGTAAATCGAGGAGTTGTGACCTTGTTGTCCCGGTGTGTGGTGTGTGCCTGGTCTCAGGCCTATCCGAAGATCGGAAATAATGAGCTCTGAGCTCGTTCCGTAGGGTAACGTCTGGCTGTCTCGTCAGAGACTGCACAGACACACACACACACACACACACACACACACACAAACAAACATGCACACACACAAAACACATCTTTTTCCTGTTGATTGTAACTTGTCCATCATCCAATGTGCCCTTCAGTTACACTTTGTTAGATATAACTCCATACCTACATAAGTGTAGTCTAACAAAGAGCAAATCTTTGTAGAGTGTTTTTAACTATCAATGGCAACCACCTGGCGGTCATTCATCGTCACCCTGCCTGATAGGTCGGCTATATGCCTGCGAGTTGCCCCATCACATGCTACCCTTTGCAGATCAACATCAATATACGATATAGACTTTAGAATGTGTTTCCTTTTCACTCCTAAGACGTCGGTGCAGTGGTGAGAGTGATCCTCTCCACATACAAGATATGTGTACTACAAAAGTGCTTGATTCGAAGAAAATTAGGGTTGGAAGTCATCAACATCATCATTATCATCATTACCACCATTATATTATTTTCCTCCTCCATTTCCTCCTCTTCCTCCTCTTCATCCTCTTTCTACTTCTATTCTTCTTGTTCTTGTTTTTGTTGTTGTTGTTGTTGTTGTTGTTTTTCTTCTTCTTCTTCTTCTTCTTCTTCTTCTTCTTCTTCTTCTTCTTCTTCTTCTTCTTCTTCTTCTTGTTCTTCTTCTTCTTCTTGTTCTTCTTGTTCTTCTTGTTCTTCTTCTTCTTCTTGTTCTTCTTCTTCTTCTTCTTCTTCATACTCCTCTTCTAACTCCTTTTCTCCCTCATTTTCTTTCTTTTCTTTCTCTTCGCCTTTCTCTCGTCGTAATGGTGGTGATATGATCCCTTCTTTCATATCGACTTTCTAACCTGATTACTTGCCGCCACAATATGCTCTATCACGGCTTTAATTCCTCAGCTACTACCTTTTCAAGTATCTCCCTCTCTTTGCTCCACGGGTCTATTCCAGTCTTATGGAGGCAGAGGAATAAATACGAGTATGATCATGGTGGAGACGAAAATAAAAAAGAAGAAAGGAGATGGGGGTGGTGGTGCTGGTTGCAGAGGAGGAGGAGGAAAAGAAGTAAGAGGAGACGGAGGAGGAGAGAGAGAGAAAGAAGAGATATAAGACAAGATATGATGGAATTTCTTTTAATGTTAGAGGCTCAAAGATTTGATGTTGCCGAAGTGAGAATAAGGCACCAAGATTTTGCCACCTTAAGAGTCTTGACGGTGCGATCGAATTCTTCTCGTATCCTTCACATAGCAGGGTAGCAAAGAAGGAGACAGGAACGAGGAGTAAGGAGAAAGAATAGGAGACGATTGAGAGAGAAAGGGATGGTGGAAAAGAGAAGGAAAAGCACTAGAACGAGAAGGAGGAAAGAAAAAGGGAGTTTGGGTCGGTAGAAGGACAGGAAAGAGGAGGGGAGAGAAAGAATGGATGAAGAATGAGGGAGAAAACGATGATGGAAAAAAGAAAGAAAAAGACTAGAACATAAAGGAGGAAAGAGGAAGGGAGTCTGGGACGGTAGAAAGACTGGAAAGAAAAGAATGGGAGAAAGAGGGAAAGGGGATGAGAGAAAGGAAAG
>NC_059297.1:9934410-9939410 GCF_017591435.1 Portunus trituberculatus
TCTCTCTCTCCTCTCGCCTCTCTGGCGCCGCCCCACTGCCATCACAGGTGAACGTCAGGTGAAGTAAGCCCGAGAAATCCTCATCGCTAATTGGATTCGAGCCTCCAACATAATTACTCCAAGATAATTAAGGTTGAGGGTTATCAAACTATTCTAATTTCTCTCTGATCAAACAATTTCACCTGAATCTGGACGGATTAACAACAGTGGCAGAGAGAGAGAGAGAGAGAGAGAGAGAGAGAGAGAGAGAGAGAGAGAGAGAGAGAGAGAGTTATATAGAATTATTTATAAGCCCAGGATTGATACAGTGTTCCAAGTTACCTGGTGTGACACGAGCCCTAGACAGCAAACAAAATCAAACAGCGCTGACGTCCTTGTTCCGAATGACATTGTTTTGATCACAGTTTGGTAAACATTATTGTGTTGTGTTGCTCTGCTGCATTTCAAACCGTATTCTATTGGCAGTTGAAATTACTAGTATTTGTTTTATCGAAATTGTCAATCTATATTAGTTAACATTCTACCTTTTGTGTTGACCTCGGGGCAAAAAAAAAAAAAAATTGCCTTGACATTTGTTAATCTCTTATGTTTTCTGTGACTTTGATTCGGTATGCTATTGGTGCTGGTATAAAAATGTACATGAAAGACCTTGATTCCTTGATGATTATACCCGTTTCTCCCTAAGTTTTGTTATACAATGAAAAAAGTTTAACTGAATATCTTAAAATTTCTCCGTTTTCTTTGCGAGGTTAAGAAATAAGATCTTGTGTAATTTAAACGAAGTTCAATGGTAATAATATAAGGTAGCAAAAATGTATTAATTAAGCAGGATATGGGACAATGATGCTTTTCACTCTTATGGTATTACAAACTAATTATTTCTTGAATGATTATTTCAGTTACTTGTAGTTTCTCTTGAACATTGCCACACCTTGTCAGCCTTTCTCACGAGACACTAAACCGCACCACAGAGTTTGCCGGGTGAGTGGCGGGCGAATAAGCAACTCAATAACTTCACTGACTCGTATTGTTTTTTCTATGTCGTTTGATGATCACAAAAAAAAAAAAAAAAAATGGATTTGAATTATACTTATATTTCTAGTTGTCTAAGGCACCAGATTCTCGAGTTGGGTTAAGGATATTTCGACATCTTTTTACAGTAAAGGACAATCCTTTCAACGTATTTCATATTTTTTTCCTACTGTATACAATTTGTTGTCTTTCTTGCCTTTGGTGTTTGCTTGAAGAAATTAATGTTTGCCATATACTGTTCGCTACAACACATTGTTTCATGTATCACTTTGAAAGCTCAGTCTGTCATGTAAGAGGATATCGGATATACTAGATTCTGAATAATATATGAATTACAAGTGAATGAGCAGTTGTTATTCACACTTGGTTTAATGTGACTCGCACTGATAATGAACACTTCAGGCGTCAGAATGCTACATTGTGGAATACTTCTACCCCGCAGCCAGGCGATGCGGCGATGCTTTGCCAATTACCATTCTTTTTGTTACATCACCTTGTTAGTTACTAAGGTGCTTAGTTATGCTACATTATTGAGTCAGTCAGTCAGTCTGTCAGTCATTCATTTATTTAGTAAGTTGATTTCTTTATTAATGTGTGTGTGTGTGTGTGTGTGTGTGTGTGTGTGTGTGTGTGTGTGTGTGTGTGTGTGTGTGTATGATGAGGAAGTGGCGTGTTGGACCTCGTGAAAGAGAAGAAAAATATGATTTACGTGGGAAAATGAACGCGGAAAAGGAAATATAAATGTGAAAAGTTGTTGATAAAAGACGCAGGATAATATTTGAACAAGAACTGGAGGGATCAGACACATGAGAGGAAATGAAGACTGTAGGCCGATTTTTCTGAATGTGTGTTTACATGAACTTGAGATTGGTCAACGTCTATAAAACAGGCCTTAATTGGTGTTTTTCAAACAAAATACAAAATGACAACGTGAGTAATTGTTAAGATGTTACCCGTTGTCTTGATGATCGTTTCATTAAGTTGTATTGCTGAAAATATTTAGGATATTCAACAGTCAGATCCTCAATAATGAAAAAAAAAGTAAATAAAAACTTACCTATCAGCTGAACCCAGATTTTTAGATGGAACTATAGAGATTGAAAGAATCTGTTAGCGAATAGTTTCTAAATACTTATGTTAAGCTCCACATGAATGCCTTCATGAAGGGATTAGCACCAATACATATACACAAACACACACACACACACACACACACACACACACACATATATATATATATATATATATATATATATATATATATATATATATATATATATATATATATATATATATATATATATATATATTTGAACATGTAGTTTTACAGAGGAATTGTTAATAAATTTCTTTGAAGTGTGTAGCGCTACGTTTTTATGTACTAATGCGTTGTATAGGATGCTAACAACGATCTCAGAGAAGTGATGTATGGCTGTGGTGCATGGTGGCCTCGTGTTGTAGGAAGAGACAAGCGTTGGGAGGACGTTGTGGCGGCTAGGGAGAATAAGAAGGTCCAACTTAAATGTTTTCTCTCTCTCTCTCTCTCTCTCTCTCTCTCTCTCTCTGAGGCACAAATTGGAGCATCCATTGAAAGAGCGAGCATACCCACGAAACATACATACATACACACACACACACACACACACACACACACACACACACACACACACACACACCTCTGTTTGGCCAGCTTGCAACTAGAGATCGCAGAAGACTCACTATGTACGTTTGCTATCCTCTGAATACATATTTCTTTCCCTTTTTATTACTCTTATTTCTCTCAGTGGGCGGAGGTCCTAACGAGGCCAGGGTATAAGAGAGAAACAAATTTACACATCAGAGTCGAATAACTTTTGTAACCGAAGAGGCTCCGAAAAATACACTTGTAATAAAACGAAACTTCTTGATACCTTACGACTGTTTTCTCTGTCTGTCTGGGCGCTTTATTCTTTCGTTGTTCTTTGTCGGTTCCTCACACCAGATACTTTTCCTTTCAAGATAGCTCTCACTTTTCCACCCTCACCCAAGTACACTCTTTACTTTCCCTTTGGGGTTCTCTCTCTCTCTCTCTCTCTCTCTCTCTCTCTCTCTCTCTCTCTCTTCCTTTTTTTGTTGGTATTCATTTTTCCTAATTGTTTATCATCGTTCATTTTCCCTCTTCTCTGTTCTCCCTCTTGCTTGCGTTCTATTCTTCCTTCAACTCGTCTCGCTCTTTCCTCAAGTCCCTCTTTTCCTTGCTTTCTTCTTCATCTTTATCGTCCTGTTCCTATTTTCTTCTCTTTACATCGATATTATTTTCCAGACTTTCCATGGTAATTTCTTCCTTGCATGAATTATGTTGGGGTTTCTTCTCCTTTTCGTCTTTTACCTATTTCTTCCTCCTTGTGCTTCATTTCTCCTTCCTGAGTCTTCCCATCTTACCTGTTTTCTAATTTTCGTTAGTCTTTTGTTATAAGTATGGGTTCTATGTATCTTTGTTCTCTTCTTTTCCTTTGTCTTTCTCCAGTTCCATATTGCCCTTTTATTTCAAATTTTGATATTTTTCTCCCTTTTTTTCCTTTTTTCCTTCCACCTTTTCTTAGTGAAAGCTTTTTTTTTTTTCGCTTTCTCCTTTATTTATTTCTTGCTCTCCTAATTTCCATCTTCGCTCTTGACTCTCATCTTTCTTCTTTCTTCATGCATTCCTCTCTCTCTCTCTCTCTCTCTCTCTCTCTCTCTCTCTCTCTCTCTCTCTCTCTCTGGGATGTACCGCCCACGACACAAAATACTACTTTCCTCGTTAATCTTTTCCTTCTACAGGCTCTTCACTCAGTTCTTTTTCCTCTCCTTCTCTCTTTCTCTTACTCCCCGATTGTTCTCTTTTACCCTGATCCTTACTACTTCTCTCATGGATTTGCATTCATTTACTTTTCCTTGTTTTTTTTTTATCATATTTCACTTTTGTTTGTGATCCTTCCTGTTTTATTTCCTCTTATTTGTATTTATTCTTATAATCTGTATTATTTTTCTTTCAACACTGCTTTCCCTACCTCCCATTTTAGTAATGATATCAGTAAATTTGCGGATGAAACAAAGATAGGTAGATTAAAAAAGGCTGATTCTGATGCCATCGCCGTGCAGGCAGATTTATATAGGATGAATGAATGGACAGACAGATGACAAATGGAGTTTAATATTAATAAATGCGAAGTATTTAGCATAGGTTTAGCATAGATTTAGGAGCTATAGTTAATTACGATTTTGGTCTAAGGAAACAATGCATAGGGACTGGAAATAAGGCTTATAGTACTAGGATTAATTTTTAGGAGTGCTGAAAGCAGAAATCATGAAGTAATATAAAAGTTATATTTGGCGTTGGTCAGACCGCCTCAAGATTATGCTGTACATTTTGGTTCCCACATTATAGGAAGGATATTGGTCTATTAGAATCATTGCGAACGAGAATATTAATTGGATACAAGGGGATGCGAAATATTCCCTAAGGAGCGCGGTTGAAGATACTAAATTTGCATTCTTTAGAGAGACGTAGGTTAAGAAAGAACTTGATAAAAGTATTTAAGTGTTATAGGATTTATAACAAAGTTCTTGGGATCAGTAGCCAATATAGAACCAGAAATAATTGGTTCATGCTTGATGAATTTAGGTTTAGGAAAAAAATGTGAAGGCACTGGTTCTCTAACAGTTTGGTAGATAAGGAGAACGGACTCAGTAATCATATTGTTAGTGTTGAGTCAATAGGTTTAAAAGAAGATTTGATAAACTTATGGATTGGGATAATATTTATGGATGGGGATAATAGATGGAATTTGGTAGCTTTTCTCATACAGGGACTGCCACGTGTAAGCCTGAAAGTCTTGCAGATTCCCTCTTTTCTTATGTTCTTATGTTCTTATGATAACAGGTGGAATTTAGGTAGTTTTATTCACACAGAGACTGCCACGGATAGGCCTGACGGCCTCATGTAACTT
>NC_059297.1:9944410-9951910 GCF_017591435.1 Portunus trituberculatus
ATACCTGACATTTGTTTACTTCTCCGTTATTTTGGCGCTTAGTTTTCTCTCCTTACACCTTCTGTTTTCACTAGTCGTCATCGTCGTCCTCGTTTTCTTCTTCGTCGTTCTCCTCCTCTTCCTTCTCCTCCTGCTCTCCCTCCTTTTTTTCTCTCCCTCCTCTCCCATCCAATACTTTTTTCTCATACCTTTTTTCCCACGCACTGATTAAGTTCTTCCTTTACTCAATCTCTTCTTCTGTTCCTGCGTGACCTCTCGCTCTATATCTTATCTTTCCCCTTCCTTTCCTCCCCTCCTCCCTCATCCCTCCCTCCCTCCCTCCTTCTCTCCTTCCTATCCTCCTGCTCTTCCTTTCTCCCTCCATCCTTACCTCCCTCCATTCCTCCCACATATCGTTTCTTTTTCCTCAGAAATCCACCGATGGCTCTATTCCAGCACGAAACTGTTCGGCCAAATCTTACATCAAATTGCTTAGGAGAGAGTGAAAGGAGAGATCAGTGAGCGCCCTTTGCGGCAGAATAAACAAACCGGACTCTAAAGACTGATTGTAAACGTGAGCATCGTCCGTCAGTGAGTCTCAAGGAGTAGATGTGGAACAAACAGACCTGACAGTGAAAAATGACAGGTCCAGGGAACGTGTGCAGTTAGTGTGTCGAGGCTTTTCTTGTTATATTTCCGTCAGCGTCTGCACACCACAGCACAAAGGGAAATGATTAAGTGACAGCCAGTCCATTTCATGCATCTAGTGGGATACAGGAGGAAGTAAATCTTATAAGATCCTCTCCCTCCATGCTCCCCCTCCATTTGTCTCTTGTTCTCTGTCTTATATTCTTTGCTTATGCGTGACTGCCTGTCTTTGTGTGTGTGTGTGTGTGTGTGTGTGTGTGTGTGTGTGTTTCTGTCCGTGTGTCTGACTGACTGTCTGTCTGTTTCTCCTTCTAGCTCTCTCTCTCTCTCTCTCTCTCTCTCTCTCTCTCTCTCTCTCTCTCTCTCTCTCTCTCTCTCTCTCTCAGGCAATAAATTTTGTAAGATACAGAACAAGGGAGGTGAACACAGCTTGACCACAGCATTCAAGGCGAACCACTACCACCATCACCACCACCACCACCACCACCACCACCACCACCACTACCACTACCACCGCCGCCAAAACAAACAGGAGCAAACAGGTCGTAGTCTTTCTGTGTAATGATAACAGTAACAAACAGCAACATACAGCATACTACTTTCGTCATTTTGAAAGTTGCCTCTGTCTGTGCATCTGTCTCAATGAGTGTCATGAAGTACTATCGAGATATTTACAACGTGTTCCGTATTTTTTATTTAGAATGGAAACTTACTTGCTAGAGTGAAAGTTAGAGATGAAATAAATCAGGGCAAAGTGACAGCAATGAGACTGTAATTACTTATCACGTCCAGGGAGTGTACTGTATGCCTCAACAAGGGGTTGGGAGGATGGGAGGAGGGAATGAAGGGAGGGAGAAGGTAGGAGTTACCTTGGGTGCTTGGGGATTGTGAGTGTTGTTTGTTTCTTTTTTTTCTTTTCAAGGTCGTGATATCAATCACTGCCCAATCAAGGTTATGGAACTTTGATGGATATTGGTAAAATTCAAAATATATACACTGCGTGTTTTTATTTTGCTTTGCTTTTCGTTCCCAAATGTCAGATTGTTGATGTCATAGTGTGATTGTAGATCTTTTGAGTCTGCTTTTCCTGTCACTAGTATGGTGGTCCTTTGTTAACGTCATATGCAGTACTTTAATCAAAAGTTTTGGAAGGATAAAAAGAGTTATTTTTTCCTTTGCTACGAAACTATCTGAACATTTACTTTACGAACAAGTAATTGAAAAAAGAAAGTTATAAGTAGTAATGAGGAAAATTGAATATGAGTGGAATTGTTAAGCAACTGAACTGCATGAATAACCAAAGTATGGCATTTATGCATTACACATTATCTTGCTTTTCGAGCATGTGCATGTATGTAGATAAAAATGAGATAACTGAAAAAAATGCACGAAAGATAAGAATAAGTTATATTAGCGTACTAGAAAATACTAATGGTTTGATAAATATTTATTCAGTTTTCATACGTGTTAAGATCTGTTAACCATATGATTATAATTATGGAACTGATGCCATTTAGACTCAAAGACCGTTGCAAGCCTACGTACAATCATCATCATTCGAACATAAAGAAAAAAAAAAAAGAAAAATCGAAAAAAAAGAAAAACAAACAAACAGAAATTAAGAGAAGCTGCTAGAAACCATCTGGCTCACACGTGGCCGTCCCTGTACCAAACATATTTACCTAATTTTACTATCCGCACCCATCACTGTCTCTTAAATTCAAAATTTAATTTTGACTTAGTAGTGACAACCCGATTAGTCAATCGATTCCATTCAGCAATGGTGAATTTAAAAACAGATATCAGACACTGTTATGTTCTTGTTGCAAGTATAACCAGTATTACGATGAACGTCAGGAAAGATGTTTAACAACACTATTGGTAATCAAATAAAAAAATGCTACGTCTAATACAAAATTATGAAAATAATATTTAAATGTTAACATTCTTAGGAAATAATGCGTCAGGGTGATCTGGATATCAGAAGAGATCATGTTAGATACGGGATGATGAATATTTAGTCCTGTTTGGCCAGGTGGCGCGGATAGCTGGAAAGGAAGAAAATATACAAAATGATAACGGCATCGTGTCCCCGTTGCTAGGCCGCTGTCTTATGATAGTTTTCGCGGAGTAAGACCTGAAGGAAGCAGAAATAAAAGGAGTGTGTAGAGAGAGAGAGAGAGAGAGAGAGAGAGAGAGAGAGAGAGAGAGAGAGAGAGAGAGAGAGAGAGAGAGAGAAGGGGAAGGGGCACGCCAGTGAATGCTGCAATGATGTGTAAAATGGCCTGCGTCACGGCTATTATATCATGTCGATTTCTTTATCGAAGTAAAAAAAAAAAAAAAAAAAGAAGAGAAAAAACAATTTCCTTTATGTTTTGATATTTTTTTTCTTTTCTACCTCCACCACCACAATCACTATCCACTACCACCACCACCAGTCCCACCGCCTCCGCAGTGCGAGGCGAGAGCTAGCACAGCGGGGAGTTCGTGGTGCTTGCTGTGGGCCGCATAATAAATAACGTTAAAGCAGAACGTGGTCGCGCAGTGAAGGTGCAGCTTGTCACATCATATTGGAGACATTTTGCAGTATGCTTGTGATGTGTGAGGATGTTGTGTATGGAATGAATATCAGGTAACTAGTTTTTTGCTGTTGATCGTTAAAAGATACCGTATATCATCTCTTATATACTCTTTCCTGCACACATAAATTCACATCTATAAACATCAAAGGGAATGAGGGTAACGAAAAGCGATAACGGTGATTATGATGAATGTGATTTTCGAGACCACAGTGGTAACAATGTTAGCTAGTCTTGTTTGTAATAATGATAATGACACACACACACACACACACACACACACACACACACACACACACACACACACACACACACACACACACACACACACACACACACACACACACACACACACACACACACACACACACACACACTTACACGCGCGCGAGTATACATGTGTGTTTAACGAATTAAAACACACTCTGATTATTATCATTGATTTGGTTAGCGCGTCGATTTTCGGTTAGTGAATCATCATGTACAATAACACCAACAAGCTGAAAAGTGGCAACAAACCTGAAAACAATATTTCATGAAAAAGGTAGAATTGAATAAATCGAAGAATTTGTTGCATTTTGATATAGATTTAAATACATGTCATAGCTGTCAATTTTACATTTAAAAATATTATGCAACTCACGACCTAAAGTAACAAAGCCTTCAATACATTAAAACCTTGCCATTAATTTCGATATCCGGTTTGACAACACCTTGATTCCTGGAGCTGTACTGAATTACCTTACTCATCATTAAGCAATACATCATAACCAGCAGCATAATTTATACAAATCGGGGATGTGACCTTCAACGGCTGTACACAGCGCGATGACAGGTGAAAATCAGATCATGCAAGGCAAATACTCCGTCCATGTGATATCCAAGTCCCTCCCATTGAGCTCAGACAGTAATATTTGTACACTTGAACGTACATAATTATCTTCCTCTTTCTCCTCCTTCTTCATCTTTTCCTTCTCATCACAATCATAGGTATCGTTAATTTATTAATGGGTCATTATTATCGTTATTACTTATCAACAAAAAACTACAAGAGCAAGAATGAAAAGTTTGCTTTACATAAACGTTGTATGCTAGTATTCTTCAGAAAGAAAATAAAATAAAAGAGAGACAAAAAGTAAGAAAGAAATAATGACAGAAATAAATAGAAAGCAAATATGAAGTTAAGTTATTTTAGTTTCAACAACCCAGATTATCTTAATGATAACAATGAATAGCATAGCCACAGTTTGCATTGACCCGCAAAGAATCACCAGCGTTCACCATGAAGAAGAGATGATATACGGTATTTGTCAGTCAGAATAGTATTTCCACACAAACTCATCATAGTATAATTTCTGAAACGCCAACATTCTCCTGACAGCTGCGAGTTTCCTTGACTGAGTTGCCTTCACTGCCGGCAAGAAGAAAATACGTGCCCCAAACATTAGTCGATAGAGTGAGAGGGACTTCTGCACTTCCTGCTGATGAGCAGCAGAGGGAAATCTGTGGCGTTCCCACCAGGGTTCTGGGCTTAGGAAATAAGGAAATAAAGGAAGCTGCAAGAAGTCGTCAAACTTACACGTAGCTGTTCCTGTCACACTTTGCAAATCTTAAAATTGGCAAATCTTGTTAAAAGCGGCAGTTTCTGTAACACTTAGCAGTCCCTTTAATAAGAAGGAGTTCCTCAAATACATGGCGTTTCCTGTAACATGCGATGGTCTCTGTTACATGTGCCAGTCGCCATGAATCATGACGGTCCCTGTAACACGTGGCAGTCCCTGTAATATAGTGTAATAAGAATGGAACTAACTGGATTTACGTGTCTTGCTTGATGTAGTGCAACCATGTCAAAGCCTTGAAATTTAAGCCATTATTATGTAAGAGAGGATTTGATTAGCAAAATGCTACTTTAATTTAGAGAAAATATGCATATTAATGAAAAGTAAAAAAAGAAAGATTGATATATCATCTTATAATTACCAATATATATATATATATATATATATATATATATATATATATATATATATATATATATATATATATATATATATATATATATATATATACACTCATTAAAATTTGTCACGAAAAAAAGAAAATAATGAAAGTGGCGTGAATCATACTAAAAGATTTGAGGAGCGTTGGACGTAGAGCTAAATACAAACAAGAAAAACAAACAACAAAGCAAAATAGCGTGAGAGACTGGAGACAGAGACAGAATTGATGTCTTGGATGAGATGAATAGCCTTTCGCAAATGACAACAATGGAAGCTATAAATAAATGACAAACCCTAAAAAAAAAATGCATTCTGTGCCCCACATAACGTCCCGTCGTAGATATTTTGAGTGGCGAGGAAAATTGATAGATGTATGAGACGGTAATGGAATAAAACATCTTGAAAAATTGCGTGATAATTCACACGATAATCGTTATTAAAGGCATTTTAATCGTTTGTCATCGTTCCATGCATCGCGTGTTTCCTGCTCATTGCTTCATTTCCTCTATCTGCATCTTCTCCCCTTTCCCTCCTTATCTTTAATCCTCTTGCTCCCCTCCTACTTCTTCCTCCCACCGCCACCCTCCTGTCTTTCCTTCCATTACTCAGAAGACCTGCATCTTCTCCACCTTCCCCCCTTCCCATTACCTTCTGTCTCCCCTCTTCCCTCGTCCTTGCACCACCAACCGCCGGCCTTCCCTTCCATCACCCACAACAGCAGTTCGTCGTGGGAGCAATCACGGTCATCAGGAGTCATTAACACGGGGAACAAGGGCGCCGGTTATGCATTACCTGCTCGTCACGCGCCGACCCCACGCCTGACTGCTCCACCTGCCCGTGACAAATGAGCTCAATACCTGGACAGTTTCAATCGCGCTAAAACAGATGACTCGGCGAGGGCTTGGCAAAAACAAAGGATGGAGATCAACGCAAACCCTATTGTTCTTGTTGTGTGTTTGTGTGTGTGTGTGTGTGTGTGTGTGTGTGTGTGTGTGTGTGTGTGTGTGTGTGTGTGTGTGTGTGTGTGTGTGAACGTCTGTACTGTGATACTTTTCTCAATTCACTGGGACACATTCTCTCGTTTTTTACTTTTTTTTTCATTTTTTTACGGTTCGTCATATATGTGTATTTAACAAGTTCATATGTCTATTTCAAGACATGATCTTCGTTTATCTTATCGTTTCAATTACAACCTTAATAAGAAACTGAAAGGAGACATAGATGAGCATCGAGGCAACACGTATCTACACATATGATAGATTAACAACTTTACCTAGCATTACCTTTCTAAAATCAGAATAATGTTCAAACCATGTTCACTTAATTCTTCACGATTAAAAACACTATTAATCACTCTTTCGTTGTTTTCACTAATGTTATGCTGGCACGTATTGATGCACGAGTTATTTCCGTATCAGTGCGAATTAGCAAGTTTGCATGAAATTAACTTGGTTATCTGATAACCATAGTACGTGTATTAGCATTTGTACATTTTAGAGAAAACGATCATAATTTACCGTTGGAATATAAAAAAATTACAAAACTAGAGAGAGAGAGAGAGAGAGAGAGAGAGAGTTCACCAATGGAGGACCAGAACATTGAAGAGAATTATGTGTTTACTCCCACGAAAAGATAAAGTGGGTGAGAAGACACGCGATAATGGAAGTATGGCAGGGACGAGATAAAGGAAGACGTAAAACGAGAAAAGAAGGAATAAAAAAAAAAGAGCAGGAAACGAGAGGAGATGCTATGTGATAAAGAGGCAACGTGATTGAAATGAGAGAAGGGGCGGGCGATTTAGGAAAGGAAAATGAAAACAAAGGCATAGAAAAAAAGTGATAATTGCAAAGATACGAAGGGAAAAGAAGGAGCAAATTGAAGAGAGAGAGAGAGAGAGAGAGAGAGAGAGAGAGAGAGAGAGAGAGAGAGGATCACACGCCGTTTTTAATTAAAGGAAATCAATTCAAAGATGCCGTCCGGGATGATCTTAGTAATTAAGACATTGAATCGCGACACCTTTCTCTGTCCACCCTTCTTTCCAATACTCATTCTCTCTCTCTCTCTCTCTCTCTCTCTCTCTCTCTCTCTCTCTCTCTCTCTCTCTCTCTCTCTCTCTCTCTCTCTCTCTCTCTCTCAAAGCTACTAATTAAACATATTATCTTAACTGATTGAAGGCTACTATCTTAATTGGTGACAAAAGACAAGTCGATTCCGCGGAAAAGCCAGATTTCATTTTCTTTTTTTTTTTCTTTTTAGTATCGGGATAGTGCTGTGTGTGTGTGTTTTTTTTTTTT
>NC_059297.1:9961910-9979410 GCF_017591435.1 Portunus trituberculatus
AGAATTCACTAGGGAAATGTATGAAAGATCGAGAGTTCTGGTTAACTCTTGCACAAGAGAAGTGGACAGAAAAAGGGCGAAAGAAATAAGAAGTCTTGTGCAAAGAGGCCTTGGGAAGAGGGGAGACATGCAGTTAACAAGATCAGAAGAGCTGTTGCATGAAAACAGCGGTAGAAGATAGCAAGAGATGCATGTTTGCACTGGTGAGAAAGAGGTTGAAGACAACATGGGTGGAACTCTTCCATACATGTGAGGAAAACTCTATACATGGGCGAATAAGGTCTCTTTGCAGAGTTAGCAGTTGGGGAGTGAGAAAAACGGGATAAGACGACTCAAATCGCCTAACTTCATAGATGCTGTTTTAGCTAGAGAAGAGGTGTGAAGTTCCCAGTTTAGATTATAAGTAATGGACAGGCCCAGGATATTCAGTGTAAAAGAGAGAAACAATATATATATATATATATATATATATATATATATATATATATATATATATATATATATATATATATATACACACACACACACACACACACACACACACACACACACACACACACACACACACACACACACACACACACACACACACACACACACACACACACACACACACACACACACACACACACACACACACACACTGATATACTTACAAAAATTTAGAAAGAATAATTTGAAAGCAACATGAGAAGCCGAACAGTAAGCGGTAATACGTCCTCGCAATTCTTAGAAGTGATATAAATTGCAAACTGTTGCAGTGTATTGTTTCTTTGACGCAGAAGTCTTTTGATCAAATATTTTGCTCGAGAGCGGCATCCCTTACATCCTCTTCTTTCACAAACACTTCGTTTTCTCAGATTCTCCCTTCAACAAAGTTCCTCACGTGTCACTTCAATTGTTTCATTCCCGAGAATATCAAATATTCGAACTGAGTATTCTTAATTTTCTTGTGATGGAAAATTCACAGTTATCCAGCTTCATGTCGAACACAACACAGGCGGTGATTGAAGGGTCTCCTTTGTCGTATCAGACCAAGACACAGAAGATGTTCTATATTTGCCGCTACGTGGTTATTGGAGAACTGCCTATTCATTGCTCTGGTTACCTGTGTAGGTGTTCAGCTATTTCAAGAACTTGAAGTGCATGACGTGATCATGGACGAGTATATGAATCTTGCATCGCCTCACGTTAATAATTTTCTCAATTTATTTAAATTGCTTAACTTTGAGACAAATCTTTTTTGGTATTACTTTTGAAATAAGCTTCTGATGAATGAATGTAAGAACTGTGATGTGAAATCTACCAGCTTTTCACTAGCCTATATCATTGCAATGAAGAGACAGTAATGCATCAGTAAGCCTGTTCAATAGCGTTTTTTTTTTTTGCGAGTTTCCTTTCTGGTGTGTCCGGTCTCACTGCAGTAAAATCATCTTTATTCCACTTTATTGTCACCATTTACCTGATTACACTTATTGATAAGAAAATATAAAGGTTTTTCAGTCTTTTTTAATGGATAGATGAAATGAAAGGAAATGCAGTAATAATTCATTTACAATTTTTAACCTTGGTTGTTAGAAGTATTCCGAGCAACCTTCAGATGTTTACTAACCAGTTTTTGAGAAAGTGCAGCGTAAAGTTTGACGTTATACATGGATTTTCAGAAACGGCTAGATAATTAATAATTTTTTTTTTATCATATACCTGAATGTAATTTATATGCAATGAAGAAGAGAACTATCAATTGTATATGGGAGTTTGTATGTATGTAGAAGAGATGATTTCATTTATGTATGTTGCCTCTTAACTATTGTTAAAAGAAAAAAAAAAGAAGAAAATATTTTGAAAGTGTCTGTGTAGAAATGTTTCACTCTCACAGCTTCTCTGTATAAACAACCTAACAGAAACATTGTTGAATTATTCAGTGTGCTAAAGCTTTTCAATCTGATTGGATGGAAAGGTGTTTTGTTATTGTAATTGGTAATATCTAATTTTTATTGCTTATGTAATTATTGTTTTTATTTTTATCACTATTATTGTTATTATTATTATTATTATTATTGTTATTATTATTATTATTATTATTATTATTATTATTATTATTATTATTATTATTATTATTATTTTTATTATTATTATTATTGTAGTAATATTGTTATTATTATTATTATAATTATTTTTATATAATTATTATTATTATTATTATTATTATTATTATTATTATTATTATTATCATTATTAATTCTTCTTCTTCTTATTATTATTATTTATTATTATTAATGATGATAATAACAATAATGATAATAATAATAATAGTAATAGTAATGATAATAATAATAATAAAAATAACAATAATAATAATAATAATAATAATAATAATAATAATAATAATAATAATAACAACAATAATGTAAATAATAATAATAGTTATAATGATAATAGTAATAATAATAATAATAATAATAATAATAATAATAATAATAATAATAATTATTATTATTATTATTATTATTATTATTATTATTATTATTATTATTATTATTATTATGATAGTAATAATAATAATGATAATAATAATAATATTAACAATAATAATAATAATAATAATAATAATAATAATAATAATAATAATAATAATTTTAGTAATATTACTACTAATGATAATAATAATTATAATAATAATAATAATAATGATAATAATAATAATAATAATAATAATAATAATAATAATAATAAATAATAATAATAATAATAATAATAATAATATTATTATTATTATTATTATTATTATTATTATTATTATTATTATTATTATTATTATTATTATTATTATTATTATTATTATTATTATTATGATACACACACACACACACACAATAATAATAATAATTATTATTATTATTATTATTATTATTATTATTATTATTATTATTATTTCAGTAATTGTTGTAGTTTTTGTTATTAATATATATTGTGTTTGTTGTTGTTTTGTTGTTAATGAAGTAAGAAATTCATAAACATACATATGTTTATGAATTGAATATTGTCAGTGATTTTTGAAGCTTTGTATTTTTACCATTGAAAAAGATATAAAACAACGAGTCAGTATGTCGAGCATTATCACTGTAGGAACACACCATCCTCTTGTTTCATCCCCACGAGATAGAATGTGCCTCGGTGAATTCGAGGAAGTGGAGCTGATCTCCCAGCGTGGAGGTGGTGACGTGACATGTCAGGTGTTGGAAGTGTTGTTTCACTTTGTTACAGTGTTGCGTTGTGAATTATTGTTCTGTATATGTAAGATGTTTGGTCCCCGCAGACCATCTCTGCACGGGGCTTTCACGACGAGGACACACGGCATAGTAGGAGCGGAAAGTAAGTTTGGAAAGGATCCTTGAGTTATACAGTTGAGAGAGAGAGAGAGAGAGAGAGAGAGAGAGAGAGAGAGAGAGAGAGAGAGAGAGATATATATATATATATATATATATATATATATATATATATATATATATATATATATATATATATATATATATATATATATATATATATATATATATATATATATATATATATATATATATATATATATATATATATATATATATATATATATATATATATATATATATATATATATATATATTCTGTGCTGTCTGATTTTCCTCTCTCTCTCTGCATATGAGCTCTTTTTCATTTTTTTTTTTTTTTTTTTAGCGTTATTGCTGCTCAACATGAAAATGTGATGTCATCAAATTAATTAATAGGTAAATTATAATTTAATGTTCATTGACAGCGAATGAAAACCTAAATACAAATATGTTATTAACGCCATGTGTTATCGAAACACACACACATATATATATATATATATATATATATATATATATATATATATATATATATATATATATATATATATACATATAGATAGATAGATAGATAGACAGATAGGTATTTGTAGTAGGTTCCACCGCGTACCGCCTTGTTACGTTGCCATTTGTCGAGTGGTTTAAGTCACCTACATGTCACCATGATACCCAGGTTCTAGGTGGTTACACCGAAGATGCCCTTCGATGGTGATATGGACCCTAATATGGGTGCCACTATAAATAACATTGCCAGCACTACTCATGGGTGGAAGTTTAACAGCGCTTCCAATGTTTTTCAAGTTATCTACAGGCGTAAAAGGCCAGGACATGGAAAAAAAAAAGTAAATAAAAAGGTCTGAGTGGAAGGTATACGGTTACATTTGTCATATGAACATTTACAGTAGTTTGGCTTTTACAACGCTCTCTGTGGTGTCCCAATAATGAAAAGAAAATGATTACTAGGTAAACTTCTCTAGGATTCTTCCCTTCCTTCCACAATTTTACTAAAGTTTAAATTAATTTGGTTACCAATATCTTCACCCTCATTCCTCTTTTTCCTTCTAATTCATATCCATTACATAGCAAATTATATCCTTTTCTCAGATCTTCTTAGTTTGCTCTGGTGACGAATGGTGACGCTTTGTCTTCATGTTGTTGATTTTATTTCCGGTATCCACAACATATGATGCTCTCCAGTCTTCTCTTTTCTCCAGTATTATTCTCCACCGGTAAATTGAAATTCTATATACTCGTTGTCGTATTACACCTTGGCTTCTTTTCACGCCGACACTGCAGGGGTGATGGCTATTTAGAGTAATATCATCTAAGATCTTTGAGTATTATATTGCGGTTTTATTTTGTTACTCATAAAAGTATCCGTTTTCTTCATAGGGTCCTGCTTTCTTATAGAAAATAAATTTAGAGGTACACCATACTATTTTACCGGTCCTACCATGGGATAGATATTCATATAAATCTATGTCATCTCTTACTGCATTCGTAGTTTTATATCTAGATACTTTATTGGTCTCGAATCCATTATCTATTCCGTAATATGTTGCATTCTTGGCCGAGAATGAAATCAACAAAGGCTTTCAATAAATAAATGTTGTTCGTGGTGATATACTTATTCTATTTTACATTGATGAAATCTTCTTCTATATATTTAACTTTTATGGAGGGATTAACATTGACTGACTTTTTAAGTGTAAATAAAGTACTTCAACTGCTACACAAGACTTTCCCTCATATTATTGTACAGTTCACAATCCTTGTTGCCAAAAACATTGATGAATGTGTAATGATAGTGTTTATCATAATAATTCCTTTGAGACTATCTATTTATTCATTTTTTATCTATCTATTTGTTTTACCCACTAAAAAACCCACCATAGTCTTATATATATTACTTGATGTCCAAAAATACCTACCAAAAGTTGGGTAAAGTGGTAAATAGTACACACACACACACACACACACACACACACACACACACACACACACACACACACACACACACGAAAAAAAATCTGCGCTGCCATTGAATTTTGCAATATTCTAGAATCTAGATGTGTTTAGTGTGTCTTATGAACTTGCTGATGGTACTTTTCGTTGGCAAGGGATCATAAGTCGTGTGACAGCTCATCCAGTGCAATCACGTCTTATCTACTCTGCTATGAAAAAATTGTTGACAAAGCCAGTAGCTGCCCCTGGCCTCCCGTTCACCTCCATGTCTCTCACCTTTAAATCTTCATTATGACTTAACGATTAATTACATGAAAATTGTAAGGTCTTTTTAGTATTGTATGATTTAAAAGATGGCAATAGATATCACAAGACACACACACACACACACACACACACACACACACACACACACACACACACACACACACACAGCCGTATAATTGGTTGAACAGTTCCAATATGGTATCGATGAAACTTCATTACATACATATATTTGCTCATAAATGATGATAACTTTTGTCACTTTTCCCTCCTGGTGGAATAATTTTCATGTCAATCAGATCGCTCACACATTTTAGCTTTTCTTTCAAGTTTTTGTCACTGTTTCTATAATGAGATGTCATTGAGAGTTGGATGCTTTTCAGTCTCAATGAAAGAAAAAGAAATGTTATAGTTATGATTTTCTTGTGGATGTGTTGTTCGGGGCCCAGTCTTTTTATTTGTCTATTATCTATATTTTTTTTCATTTTAATATATCTTAGAGCTATGACCAAGGACAAGAAAAATGTACGAAAAATTAAAGAAGAGAAAAGATTCACTGAACGTACCTGTTCTTAAAAGAAAAAAAAAAGTAAAACAAACAAACTAACAAACAAACAAACAAACAACAACAAACAAGCATTATATTGTTCAGTGCCTTGCAGCCAATCATATCTTTCCTTTACGAGTACAAGATTCAAGTGAACTCGGCCATTACTGGAAACAGGAATCAGTGTGCGGGTGACGAAATCTGCATTTGCCATCGTCAGTCAGAAGTTGTGAGCCTCAGTGGCTTAGCGAAGAAAACGCACCTGATATTCTCTCTCTCTCTCTCTCTCTCTCTCTCTCTCTCTCTCTCTCTCTCTGTATTTTTAGCGTCTCGTAATAATATGAATGAAAAAAAAAAAAAAAACTAACAAAAATATAACTGACTATAATGATCTAGCTCGTTGGAAGTAACAAATCTGAAATCTTCCGAAATGTATTTATTCAAATTTTAGCACCCCAGAATAACATTCCCCTACTGCTAATAAAGACTGTCGTTAACGAAGAAGTGACCCGTAACCGTTGAGAGCAAGCTGTACATTATTTCACAGTAGGCGGTCAACACCACACCACATGCTGCTAAATATCATAAATCACCCAGCTGAAATATTACAATACATTATAGTATTATTCACACGTGTCGTGGATAACAACAATGTCTAAATATACTGCAATATTATTCAGAGCTGTCATAGATAACAACAGTGCCTAATTTACGCCGCCAGCTCTGTTTGTATTTCAGTTGTTTGTGAGAGTTTTTAAATGTATACTGACGATATAGAATACATAAAGCTACGCAATATATAAACACTCGAGAAGGTCAATGCTGAAACTGTGGTCAGGTTTTGTCACACTCTGTCTTAATAAGATAGCTCTTAAATAAATGTTTCTGTAGGAAATTGGAAAGAAAATGCATTTATACAAATAGGTAGCGATTTGGTCATGTTTAATGTACCATTGACAGTTAAGTAGATTGCAGGATAAACGGGGCTTGATCGGAAGACCTGCTTAGATTTCTTGCTGAAGTCTGAAACAATGGGAAAACTATGATACATACTAGGTCAGCGCCTGAAGTAGTCAAGGCTGGACAAACCAGCACTCTCTGAAATGTACCAGTCAACATTGTGAAATGTTCGTACAAATGTAGAGCTTTCCATTACCATGGTAAAAATGTTTTAATAAATTGAAAATGAGATTGAAGTTTATCGAGTAAAAATGTACACTTGTCAACAAAATAAGCCTTTGATATTTCTGAACTATTTGTTATAAATCCTGACATTATATCGATATACATGCAGTAATTCCTGACGTCCTTAAAACTTATGTCAGTCTCCCTAGCAATGTTAAAGCACCGTTATGAAAAGAACGCTGTACCGAACCATGCATGAAAATGACAAAATTAAGAAATCCATGAGTGTCTGAATGGGGGTTGAAAGATATGAATTTACTTAAACAATTATTTTCATGTCCCTATTCAACAAATGCCACGTGTGATATCATATATACTTAGCTACAATTTTGATTGCTATTCATAAAGAAATTGACATAATGAAAAACAACTAGTTATTTAAGGTGCTATATCTAATAGTATATCAGCAATCTTAGCTTATTAATTGCAAGTGTCAGGGCGAGAAATCAACAAATTTTAGGTGAAAATTATAAAATTATATTGTTACGAAATGTGCAAACAAAAATAAAAATTATGTATTATTATGCACTCGCTTAGGTACACCTTATTCTGCTTACTATTACGAAGAAATGTATTTGCACGTGTTATGTTATGCGTAGGACTGACAAGCCTTGGCAGTTACTCCTGACAGAACAACAACTCAGGAAAGAAAAATAGAGCGAGGCAGAGAGAGATCAAGATGGATAGACGACGTTAAAATTTGCAACAGTAAAATTACCCAGGAAACAACAGCCAGTGATGAGTGGGAGTGTAATTCATATACTTATTTCTAATCATCTGATGCCAGCGACAGAATCACTAGTTTTGTTAGCCAATGTAATCTCTTGCAAATTTTTATCAGTGTTGTTATTATTTTTTTCATTTAAAGTGACGGCATAATCATGTGGTGTCAGTTCTTTACAGATGACTTGAAGTTCTCATCTATCCATACACGAACAATAATATAAGAAATATGAGAAAAGCTGCAACAAGACGTCAGGCCGTCAGGTGAACATATGACAGTCCCAGCACGAAACATACTATCTCTTTCTACCTATCATCCTTATCCATATCATCCTCATCCATTATTAGTAAGAAATGCTATCTTTTCTCGTACAAAGTGTCGCAGCGAATATTACTGCTGTCATTTCTTCACTGAGTTTCTCCAGAGGAAAGGGTCTTTAACTGGCGGAACAAAGTGATGGAATCTGCATATTGATGAGTATTTGTTGCCTCGAGATAGCACGCGATTGAAGAATAATATTTGTCTTATTTGTAAGGAAATCACTTTTTGATGACTATAAGTATCAAGAAGACTTTTTCTTAGTGTGTTGTATGTTAAGTGTCAAATCATATTGTATAAATGTGAGAGAGAGAGAGAGAGAGAGAGAGAGAGAGAGAGAGAGAGAGAGAGAGAGAGAGAGAGAGAGAGAGAGAGAGAGAGAGAGAGAGAGAGAGAGAGAGAGAGAGAGAGAGAGAGAGAGAGAGAGAGAGAGAGAGAGAGAGAGAGAGAGAGAGAGAGAGAGAGAGAGAGAGAGAGAGAGAGAGAGAGAGAGAGAGAGAGAGAGAGAGAGAGAGAGAGTTTGTTTGTTGGTGTGAGATCAATGTTTTATAATGATTGAAAACCTTACAACATTATGTACATGTGTGTGTGTGTGTGTGTGTGTGTGTGTGTGTGTGTGTGTGTGTGTGTGTGTGTGTGTGTGTGTGTGTGTGTGCGTGCGTGCGTGCGTGTGCGCTTACGTAGACACGCGTAAAATGTAGCAGAGGACACACGTGAAGATGAATATAGGCTGAGTTGACGTCTGAAGGATGGGTACCTCTACATACTGCTGGCCTTTCTTTTTTTTTAATAACAATTTGATAACTGTACTTATACATTTCTCAAAATCTGATATATGTTTAGATTAATTAAATCACTGGTATCGCTGTCCTTGCTGTTAGCAGTAAAGTTAACAATGGATGGACAGTTAGTTGCATCAAAAAATATTTTCAGGTTGGCATTCTGACCAATAAATAACAAAATGGAAATACCATTTTTAAAAAGAAAGCAAAATTGTAAATGCATCATAGAAATATTCACGTTACAAAAGGCACACGTTCCTCCTTTACTCCTAAAAATAGAACAAAATATCTTGCTCTTTCCCGCTGCAGCACTGAATTTGCCTCCTAGACTTGACCGGTGGAAGGAAAACGAGCAGGACAGTACGATGCTGAAATGAAAGAGGGAGTCATGAATCATCCCACTGCCACAGGCGAGTCCATATATCACTGAATCTAATATTGTCAGTGCTGGGTTGTCAGATAGAAAGCCTGTAATATATCCTCTGTGGGTTTTATGTAATGGACTTGGTTGCCGAGAGTATCACTTCTTTTTTTCCCAAATCTATCTAGTTAGATTTAGTTTCCACTCATAGTCATGATATAAAGGAAATGTGTTTTAAGGGCTTAATAGTTTTCTGTGTTAGCAACTCTTTAGTATCGAGTTAAGTAGACGTGAAACGAGTCAAACTTGAACGATTCCTTCATATCAAGTCTCATGGAGACAATATACATAAATTTTCGTGGCTGGAAGGGACATCAGTGTGACTCTGGTCCCCATTACAGACTGGTTTCCTAGTATATGTGTGGATATAGCAATGTAGCGTCCATGTCCGTCTGTCATTTTAGGTTGAGCGGGGAAAGGTGTGAGTCTGGCTGGCTGGTACATGTAAGTGTGCGATCTTTTCCACCCCAGACTGATGGCTTCCGTTGCTGGAGTGTGGACGACGATATTTATCTTGATACAAACTGCCGCTCGTGGAGTAGTTGGACCTTCTGCAGTTGTTTCCTGCTGCTACTATGTACTACTACTACTACTACTACTACTACTACTACTACTACTACTACTACTACTACTACTACTACTACTAGCACCACTACTACTACTACTACTACTACTACTACTACTACTACTACTACTACTACTACTACTACTACTACTACTACTACTACTACTACTACTACTACTACTACTACTACTACTACTACTACTACTACTACTACTACTACTACTACTACCACTAATACTAGAAGAAATAACCTCAACCTAATTTTTCCAGTATATCGTACAACACTTGTGAAAAAAAAAACAGTATATTGTGTAATGGTCCTTTAATATGGAATTATTTACCTAATGAAATTAAATCAAAGTCGTTTTCATGCTATGCTTCTACCTTTAAATACATAGTCAAAAAGCATTTCCAATCTATGCAAGCTCAAGTAAACTGATGAGACGTTATATTGTTGATCACTAATTCTATTTATTGAAGTGATATTGTTATTATTGATACAACTTGCTGAGATGGTGTTATTGTTACTTTCGGTGGTTCTGATGATTATGTTCATAGTTATAGTTTTTTTTTGTCTCTGTTATTATTGATATTATTATCATCACTTGTTTAATTGACTGTGATAAGCAATTATTACTTTTTATCATCTCTGTAGTTGTTTGGTACTGTTGTCACGTTTATCATATTCAATGATAATTCATCTTAATTCATTACTCTTTCTTAACCTTATCATCAGTATTATATAATTTGTAGTTGTTCCGTTATAATTTATTTGCAATTACTAATTCTACAACAACTCTTTATACTATATATCAGGGGTTCTCAATCTAGGGTTCGTGAACCCGCAGGGGTTTCACAAGAAGATTTCTAGGGATACTTAGATGGCTGATTTAATCATACATCCTTTGCAGAATACCTTTGCCTATTGAGTTAGTGTCAGTCACTAAAATAACATTCTGTTCGATGTCAAATTACTGGGGGTTCGGGTAGATGGTCTTATAACTCAGAGGGTTCTTAGCGAGAAAAAGGTTGAGAACCCCTGATCTATAGTCTAAAGGCATAAACATTTCCTCCTACATTACCCACCCTACACCAATGAAAGATCCAAGCATCCCAATTGACATCATCTTTATCCAGAAAAGGAAGAACACCTCATTGGAAAATTACTTTTTGAGAAATCTAGTATAGAAGAAAATAAATGAATAATATATAATATTTGGAAAATAAGAGAATATAAAGTAAAAGGTTTAAATAATAATGAATTACACCTACAGACCCAGACAAAACTCAAACCAAAACACATCAGGAAGTGCTGATATCCAGGCTACACTTCCGCCTATTAACTGAACTGAATTGAATACCATGTGCAGGCTATGACAAGACAAAGCTTAGGAACACGGTGATGAAAACACTACAGCACAATCGGACTATTTCTGTTTCGGCCGCTAATTTTTTTTTTTCTCATAAAGAAAACCGAACAAATATTGCTCTACTCATTCCTTGTGAAGAATTAACCTGTGCAGAAGCGAGGTGAAATGTGTGTTAAGGTTCCGTGCTGTATTTAAGTCTCTAGAAATGAAAGATCTTGGTACACCAGACAATTATGTTTTGCTCTATATTATGATGTTAGTCGTATAAACTCAAGTAACTATAAAGAAATACCATGGTAGAATAAGAACAGAAAAATACTGGAAGGAGTAAAAGCATGGTAAATCAATAGATACATCGTAATACAGTGTTTAGAGACGACTACTCTGTACCGCGAGACGATGCTGACCCACTCCTGAATTAAACCAACCTGCGAACACTGAAAATGTGACAGTTTGGGTCCTCTCCTATTGACATTAATCAAAGTATTACGATTTATTCACAATAGTAATATATTACACTCAGACGGAACACGGGCCTGATGTGTTTGAGATGTGGCATTTTGTTATAGTACATTTCGCACTATATAGCGACTGTTTAGGACCGAAAAACTATAGCTTCAGGTAGATATACAATAATGTTATCTATCGATTTTCAGTCTTAAAGTAGGGAAAATTACAAATATTGATGCATTTCTTTTATAGTCCTCCTTGCTTCTCGAAAAGGTGCACGAACTTAGAAAAGGTTGAAGAACACTAAACTATACCCTGAGAAAAAAATACAGTAAAAGAGATAAGATAAAAATGACCAACATCTCTATTATTACGGAGGCTAAGAATAATACCAAGACTAATTAAGTAATTCAGAGATAACGAAACGAACGACGATCACGAGAGCTTCCACGATAACAGTGTGTATGATAAGATGTGATTCTAGATTCCTCGATAGCTCTCTTAGTTTCCAAGATAACAATGTCATTCCAGTTTCCTCGATAGCGATGAGAGTTTCCAAAATAACGATGCCATTTCATGATAAAGATGCCATTCCAGTTTCCATGATAATAAAGCGAGTTTCCACGATCAAGATGCAATTCCAGTTTCCACGGTAACGATGAGGGTTTCCACGATGTCGATGCGGTTCCATTTCTCACGATGCGATTTCACGACACAATATTGAATTCCACTTGTCTACACAGGTATTGGGACGAACCCTTTCATCCCGTAAGGGTCCAACCCAGACCCTTGGGTGTGAGTAGAGTGACGCTGCCACCTTCCTGCGCCGCAATTGAAGTTCACTTGCCTACACCGGTACTGGGACGAACCCTTTCACCCCGTCAGGGTCCACCCCACACCCTTAGGTGCGAGGAGAGTGGCGCTGCCACCTCACTGCGACGCAATTGAAGTTCACTTGCCTACACAGGTACTGAGACGAACCCTTTCACCCCGTAAGGGTTCACCCCAGACCCTTGAGTGCGAGGTGAGTGACGCTGCCACCTCACTGCGCCTCACACGGGTAGCCATGAGCAATGACCCGCCACACACCACTCCCCAAACACTGTCAGTGAGTCCTTTTCACCCCGTAAAGGACCACTGGTATTGTCAGTGCCTGGTGCATGGCGCACAGCGTGCCCTCGTTCATGGCGAGTTGTTCAGCACGGTGTCATTATAAGCAGAGGTCCCGTACACACCACTCACCACCAGACTCTATGCAAGGAGCCCTTATCACCCCTTAAAGGCCCCTCACGGCATCATCTGGTGGACGGTAGACACGGCAGACTGCTTAAGGCGACCCCTTGCCTAGTGTGAGGCGCTGCAAGTTGACGACAACCAGTGAGCTTGAAGCCGCAAAGGAAAATGAGTCCACGTTAACAATGGGATTCCACGACAGGTTGTGATTCCAGTGTCCATGGTAAAGATGTGTTTGTCGAGGATAACGATCCGTTTATCGAGGCTAACGATGCGGCGATGGATATGGCAAAACGGTTCAAAGTATTATTGCCTACACAGGTACTGGGACGAAACATTTCACCCCGAAAGGGTCAACTCTAGTCCCGTGGTTATGAGAGCCGTGACAATGTAACCTTGCAATGCCTCAGACGGGTCGCCATGAGCAGTGATCCGCCACACACCACTTCCCAAACACAACTGGACAGAAACAGTAGACTAGTGGTAGTTGTGTAACTATTGGAGAACATTTGAAAATTAGTTAAGCTTCTGGTTAGAGCGCATGAGCTCATGGACAGTGGCCATCCTGACAGCGCGAAACCCCAGGGGGATCATAAGAAGATTTCCAGGGGTACTTAGATGGCTGATCTAATAAAATCCTTTGCAGTACCATTGCATATTGAGATCTATGTTCCATGTGATAATACTGGGGTTTGGGTAGATAGTTTTATAACTCAGGGAGTTCTTAACGATAAAAAGGTTGAGAACCCCTGCTATATATGCTGTGATTTGCCATGATACTATATTGTTTTCGTTGACATAGTTTGTTACCAGGACTGAGATCATAATTTCTTAATCTTTTCTTATTTACTCTTCTGCCGGAGAGCTTTAGCTCGGCAGATTGTGCTAATCACGTAAATTTTATTTAGTTTATATGAGTATCAGTTTATATTTTTGGGGCAACAAATAATTTTAACTTGAACTTGAACCACCACCACCACCACCACCACCACCACCACCACCACCACCACCACCACCACCACCACCACCACCACCACCACTACTACTACTACTACTACTACTACTACTACTACTACTACTACTACTACTACTACTACTACTACTACTACTACTACTACTACTACTACTACTACTACTACTACTACTACTACTACTACTACTACTACTACTACTACTACTACTACTACTACTACTACTACTACGACTACTATAAATGATTGGGAATACTGATGAACTCTTGCATTAGAAAGAGATAGACAGAATATCTAAGGATTAGAGAAAGAAGAAAGTTTTGTGTAAAGAGGCTGCTGGAGGAAGGAAGGCATGCAGTTACCAGGATAGCAGTATAATATAGCAAGAGACGCAACATTGCGGCAGTGAGAAAGAAACTGAAGACAATCAGTCAGGAGAGAGGAGCTGATAAGACGCAAAACATTTGATTTCACCCATATCAGAGAGCAGTAGAAGTAAAACACCCCCATACAAGTGAAGAGTACTCCATACGTGGGTGGATAAGACTAAGACTCACTTATAAGAAAACTAGATCATCAGTTAAGCCGCCTTGACGGAAACCATACTGGCAATCAAATAGAAGATGGTGAAGTGACAGATATTTAAGAATCTTTCCATTGAGGATAAATAGATAAAAAAAAAAATAGATAAGCAGGAGATTAGAGAAATAGGGCAGTCGTTTGAAGTATCAGAACGGTCACCCTTCTTAGGGGCAGATTAAATGTAGGGAAACTCCCAGCAAGAAGGAAAGATAAAAGTCGATAGACATAATTTAAAAGTTTGACAAGGCATGGTACAAGCAAGGAGAAAAAATTTTGAGAATAGGGGGCACTCCATCATTATTATTTATTATTATTATTATTATTATTATTATTATTATTATTATTATTATTATTATTATTATTATTATTATTATTACCATTATTATTATTAAGATTATCATTATAATTATCATTATCATTATCATTATTATTATCATTGTCATTACTACTACTACTACTACTACTACTACTACTGGTGGTGGTGGTGCTGCTGCTGCTGCTGTTGCTACTGCTATTGCTGCTCCTGCTGCTATTGCTACTACTACTACTGCTACTACTATTACTGCTGTTAATACCACTACGACTACTACTCCTGAATAATAATAATGATGATAATAATGATGATAATGATCATAATAATAGATACGCACTGTCAAATTAAATTTAGCTGTGCTGTTTACCTCTCCCGTAACTCCTTTGACAATAGTAAATTCTTTGACTATTTACCTTCTAAAGTGGACCACATTCTATTCCTCTATATTTTCGCATAGATCTCCTTCCTTGGAGATTTCAAAGTTCACCACCAACTTTGGCTTCTTTTTCCATTCACTGACCATCCTGGTGAACTAGCTTCAACTTTGCTGTCATGCATGGCCTAAAACAACTGGTGCAACACCCTATTCATAATCCTGACCGTTCTTGGAGATAAGCCTAACATTCTTGATCTTTTCCTTACCTCTAATCCTTCTGCTTATGCTGTTACTCTATCTTTTCCGTTGGGCTCCTCCGATCACAATCTGATATCTGTAGTTTGTCTTATTTTTCCAATCCCTCCTCAGGATCCTCTAAGGCGAAGGTGCTTCTGGTGATTTGCCTCAGCCAGCTGGGGGGACCTGATGATTATTATCATCATCATCCTTATTATTGTTATTATAATTTATTTTATTATATCTATTGTTATTATTATTATTATTATTATTATTATTATTATTATTATTATTATTATTATTATTATTATTATTATTATTATTATTATTATTGTTATTATTATTATCATTATTATTGTTCTTGTTGTTGTTGATGTTCTTGTTAATGGTGTTGTTTTAACCAAATGTTATCATTATCATCATTAGCTGCAGCAGCAGCAACAGCATTTCGTGCAAAGATGTTTTACGAACATGTTAGTTTTTTCATCATGACGTTCTACAAAACCAGTGTAATAGAAATAAGGAGAGTGATTCTTCACTTGTATTACTGACCAATGATATGTCTGTCGCACCACTTCCTTTCTGGCGTAAAGGTAACCTGAGTAGAGCGAGAGAGAACGCATGCAGCTTTTGTGCTTGTAGTATTTTTCTGTTACTTTTTCTTTAACAATTTACACACACACACACACACACACACACACACACACACACACACACACACACACACACACACACACACACACACACACACACACACACACACACACACACACACACACACACACACACACACACACACACATACACGGTTTCAATATTCAATCAATGATAAAAAGTATTTCTTTTCATTTAACAACATGCTCCATTTCTAACAAATGTTGAGGAAAAAATCTGACTTTTTTTCTTCCTTTTTGAAACTCATCACAGTAAATCTTCCAACAACAAGTTTAGGAATGCCTATTTATAGAAAAAGAATTGCTGACTAGCATTTTCCTTAAGTTCTTCCACTGAATCCTGTTCTTGCAACCTTTGCTCTTATAATCGTGTTGCACTTGATTGCAGTGTCTTGCATACCACTGACACATTTCTTTTCTCATCTACTAACACTTCTGCCTCCCTACACTCAGCCTTCCTCCATTACCATCGTAAAGCATCAAGAGCCCTATGATTCATCCCTACCTGATGATGTGCCTCTTCCTCCTTGGTAAGCTGCTTTATTATTTATAATCCAAGAAATGAACGTTTTTGCAGGCATATTTTACATTACTGACCATCATCTTATCTTTCTATCTTTCTCCCGCGCTTTCTCTCGCCCTTTCAGGTTTTAATTTAATTTCTTTCCATTTTTTTTCACTACATCTTAATTACCTGCAGGGATGAAATATCAACGACAATCTGTTTTATTTCCAAGATCATGATTCATATTCTCTCTCTGATCTGTAAGCTCTTTTGCTCCTCTTATTCCGCCATTCGTAAAAATAATAGTGGTTATGGGTGTTTCAGACAAACCTAACGCATCTCTTTTCTCTACCCATGACATAGAGGCGTTGTCATCTACTTCCTTTTTCACATTTCATGTTCTCAGTGGCTGTTCACTTAATTTTGTAATATTCCTGAAAATATATTAATAATATTAATAACACACACACACACACACACACTCTCTCTCTCTCTCTCTCTCTCTCTCTCTCTCTCTCTCTCTCTCTCTCTCTCTCTCTCTCTCTCTCTCTCTCTCTCTCTCTCTCTCTCTCTCTCTCTCTCTCTCTCTCTCTCTCTCTCTCTCTCTCTCTCTCTCTCTCTCTCTCTCTATATATATATATATATAT
>NC_059297.1:9984410-9991910 GCF_017591435.1 Portunus trituberculatus
ATTAACCTCTACAGAGGTGAGGAGAAATGAATGTTAATGTTTTGTGCTGTTTTAAAGTGTCTAAAACTGAAAGAGGTTGGTATACAAGGCGACTATTTTTACCTCTATATAATAATGTTAACCGTATAAAATCAAGTAATTACAAAGAAATACCATAGTAAAATAACCACAGAAAAATCCTGTAAGGAGTAACAGCATGGGAAATCAATAGATATATCGTAATATAATGTTTAGAGATGGCTGCTCTGTATACCGCGAGACGATGCTGACCCGGCTAACACTGAAAACTTGGCAGTTTGGGTCTTTTTCTGTTGGTGTGTCTGCTTCAAGATGGGAGTGAGTAATCGAGATAAGAGATCTGAGTGCAAGGAATTAAGTAACATATACGCGGAGTGCCAGGAATGAGTGAAAGTAGGAAGTATCTGTTGAAATTGGTTGCTGGAAATACTGACAACTTATAAAAGGCATTCACAATAATTATTACATGTGGTTGAACATGAAAGATATTTGTTCCATCGTCTTAATCGGCATATTTATGGAGAGAGAGAGAGAGAGAGAGAGAGAGAGAGAGAGAGAGAGAGAGAGAGAGAGAGAGAGAGAGAGAGAGAGAGAGAGAGAGAGAGAGAGAGAGAGAGAGAGAGAGAGAGAGAGAGAGAGAGAGAGAGAGAGAGAGAGAGAGAGAGAGAGAGAGAGAGAGAGACTGTATGGAAATTGTTTCCCTGTCTCCTCATACCCTGACGCACTCTTTCACCCCTTGTGATATTGGTAGACTAGGGATGACGACGTGGCGTGCTGGGGGAGGATGGGAAAGAGTGAGACTGTAAACGTAGAAGAAGGAGGAATAGGAGGAGGAGGAGGAGGAGGAGGAGGAAGAAGAAGAAGAAGAAGAAGAAGAAGAAGAAGAAGAAGAAGAAGAAGAAGAAGAAGAAGAAGAAGAAGAAGAAGAAGAAGAAGAAGAAGAAGAAAAAAGAAGAAGAAGAGGAGGAGGAGGAGGAGGAGGAGGAGGAGGAGGAAAGAACTTGTACCAGAGATTGGAGAGGAATTTTTATTCAGCTGCCAGCACTCTCCAATTATTCATTTGGAATCTGAACAAAAAGCGAGATATAGATTACAACATTTTTATTATTCAGCTTCATCAAATGTTACACGCCGACGTGTGTGTGTGTGTGTGTGTGTGTGTGTGTGTGTGTGTGTGTGTGTTCAGGTCTATTACTGCTTCGTTGTCCAGAATTTTCAGGGTTTTATTGATTTACGAACGAGTGTTTGGGATAGTTGTTTCATTCGTGACTGGTGGCAATGGGGAACGCGATGATGGTGGCGGTGATTGTGTTACTAGCGGTGGTGACCATCGATGAGGGCAGGTAAATGTGGATTTTGGGAGATATTGTGATGCAGTTTGGAATGTTTGAATGATAGGTTTTGGGTTAGGATAGGAGGAGGAGGAGAAGGAGGAGGAAAATGCTGAAAAAGACGAGGAGCAGTAGGAAAGTAAGGAAAGATAGGAGGCGAGAAAGATAGTGTAAGAGGAAGAGGAAGGGAGTAAGTGAGTAGCGCCATAAGACAACGGCACTGTTACAAGACAACATAGCCGTGTGTAAATCATGCACTGCCTGAGTCAACACAGGGAGACGCGTGCCTTTCTCTGTCCCAATGGACATGGGCAGCAACGTAGCGTCTCGCCACTCGCCCACACTGAAGACTTTACCTGTTCATCTTACAAACATTATGAAAAGTTTATCTAGGAGCATAAAATAAGAAGGAAAATGTATTGTTGATAAACGAAAAATAAAGATGTGCGTTAATAGGAAGAACAAAGCCTGTCTTGAGAACATGAAGAAGGAAGCAGACGGTGGCAAAGGATACATTCTACGAACACAGAAATTTTCAAAAGAGCATATCATGTTTTATGTTACTTTGCATTGCAAAAAAACAAACAAAAACAACTACAGTGATGGAAAGGAAAAGAGTTGACTCGTGGATTATGTAAGGGATTGGTTGATACTTAAGAGTGCTTGACAGAAGCACAGAGAGGATTTATACATTATTAGGATGTTTTCTCCGAGCAAATGATATTCATATTTAGATTACTGTCAAGCTGCCTTATTGACTTGGAGACTGAAAAAGGAAATTCCAAGGGTTATGTGCTTACGAACCTTAGATTCATTCCCTTGTGTATGTGAAGCTTTGATCAGTATCGGAAGCAGTGCGTTCTTCTGTTCCGGATAATATGAGGAGGAAAGGAGAAAGAAGAAAAATAAAAATGACAACCACAGTCATAATGTAACTGCTTAATGTATATGAGATAAGTAGAAGGCAAACTATGTATGTAGTAAGACGGGCCGCATAGCACGGAGCATTTTACATATTGAGACCTTGATTAAGTTTTAGCTTTTTTTTTACGTTATCTTATAAAATATGGAAGGTAAGAGTCCCGTGCTTTATCCGACAGCAATGAAAGACATTTAAGAAACGCATGAGATAAGGCTACTATCAGACCACGTCGCTGCTGGCAACCCTCTGCACGGGGATGGCCGAGAAAGAAAAATTCCCAGCTATACCTTACCGTGCGCGCACTATTTTTGCTTCCGCGTCCTCTCATTCTTCTTCCGCATTTTTCTTCCAGCACACACTAGTATCTTTCCCACGCGTGGCAGTACACTTGGTTTCTCCCGTACACCTCTTCCGCTCTTGGTGTAGTCACTGTAGTAAATAGACAATATTCTTGTATGTGTATATTTTTTTCGTATTTAAATCTCGTATTGTTTTACAGCATTCGGATTTATCAGGTGGGCTACTGTAATATCAATCAACTTGACCTTTTAGCAACTTTCAGCAATGTTATTTCTTTTTTCTTCGTGATTGTTTTGCGACATTTTTGCTTTATTGAAAAGTAATATATATATATATATATATATATATATATATATATATATATATATATATATATATATATATATATATATATATATATATATAAGTTTCTCTGCACCAATCAGAAATCTTAGAAAGATCAGAAGTCAGGCGTTCTGTGGCGTCCCTGCGTGATTTTTTAACTTCCTGAAAGGTTGGTCGTCTCTGAAAAGACTTGGGAAGAAGTTTGATTAAGATCATTAATGAATAATAAAATGAGAGTGAGTGACAGAACAGAGCCCTGAGGAACATCACTATTATTAGTTTTAGAAGAATAGTGGCTGTCTACCACGACTGCAATAGAACAGTCAGAAAGGAAACTTGAGATCGAGTTGCAGATAGAAGGATAAAAACCGTAGGAGAGCAGTTTTAAAATCAAAGCTTTGTGCCAAACTCTATCAAAAGCTTTTGATATGTTTAACGCAACAGCAAAATTTTCACCGAAATCTTTAAAAAACGATGACCAAGACTCAATAAGAAAAGCCAAAAGATCTCTAGTAGAGCGGCCTTGACGGAAGCCATACCGGCGATCAGAGAGAAGATTGTGAAGTAGAAGATTTTTGAGAATCTTCCTATTGAGGATAGATTGTAAAACATTAGACAAACAAGAGATTAAAGCTATAGGGCGGTAGTTTGAGGGATTAGAATGGTCATCCTTTTTAGAAACAGGTTGAATATAGGCAAACTTTAAGCATAAAGGAAATTTAGAAGCTGATAGACAGAGTTGAAAGAGCTTGGGCCAGGCAAGGTGCAAGCATGGGGGCACAGTTTTTGAGAGCAATTGAGAGACCCCATCAGATCTATAAGTCTTCTGAGTTTTTAGGCCAGCGAGGTCATGGAAAACATCATTACGAAGAACTTTAATTGTAGGCATGAAATAGTCAGAGGAAGGAAGAAAGGGAGGGACAAACCCACAACCTTCCAAGGTAAATTTGTTAGCAAAATTTGAGAGAAGTCCAGCTTTAGAGACAGATGAGATGGCAGTTGTGCTATCAGAATGAAATAAAGAAGGAAAAGGTGAAGAAGTAAAGTTATTGGAGATATTTTTTGCCAGATGCCAGAAGTCTCGACGGGAGTTAGAATTTGAAAGATTTTGACATTTTCTGTTTATGAAGAAATCTTTGGCAATTTGAAGAACAGACTTGGCTTGATTCCAGGCTGAAATATAAAGTGCATGAGATTCAGGTGATGAAAGGCTTAAGTGTGTTTTGTGGGCAACCTCTCTATCATGTATAGCATGGAAACAGGCTGTGTCAAACCAAGGTTTAGAAGGTTTAGGTTGAGAAAAAAAATGAGGACTGTACGCCTCCATGCCAGACACTATCACCTCTGTTATGTGTTCAGCACACAAAGACGGTCTTTGACACGGAAGCAGTAATCATTCCAGGGAAAATAAGCATAATACCTCCTCAGGTCCCCCCAACTGGCAGAAGCAAAACGCCAAAGGTACCTCCGCTTTGGGCGACAAGATACAGATATGAGGTTGTGATCGGAGGAGCCTAACTGATAAGATAGGGTAACAGCATAAGCAGAAGGATTAGAAATAAAAAAAAAGATTAAGAATGTTGGGCGTATCTCCAAGACGGTCAGGAATATGAGTAGGGTGTTACACTACTTGCTTCAGGTCATGGATGATAGCAAAGTTGAAGGATAGTTCACCATGATGATGAGTGAAGGGAAAGGAAAGCCAAAGCTGGTGGTGAATATTAAAATCTCAAAGAATGGAGATATCCGCGAAAGGATGGAGGGACAAAATGAGTTCTACTTTTGAAGTTAGATAATCAATGAATTTACTATAGTCAGAGGAGTTAGGAGAGAGATAGACATAACAGATGAATTTATTTAGAGAGTGACTATTGAGTCAAAGCTAGATGGGGGAAAACTCGGATGATTCAAGATCGTGGCCACGAGAGGAAGTTGAGTCGTTGCTCAAATAGACGCAATGTCCAGCTTTGGAACGAAAATGAGGACAGAGAAAGTAAGAGGGAACAGAATATGGGCTACAGTTAGTTGCTTCAGACAGCTGGTTTTCGGTGAGGAAAAGAAGATAAGGTTTAGTAGAGGAGAGATGGTGTTTCATATATTGAAAATTAGATCTAAGACGGCGAATGTTGCAGAAGTAAATGAAGTGTAAGTTATTCCGTCCATTTAGACCCCTCTCTTTTCATGTTCTTTTCAAACATATGTTTCTATGTCGGCTACTGTGTATTACTGTCCATTTCTCTCTGTTATTCTATTTTTGCGCAATAATTTAGGACTACCTAATTCCGTTAGGTAATAGATTTTGTTTTCGGAAAATTTTACATATTCATCATTCATTCATTTACGCATATGATATGCCCACAGGTGTGGTACTTAGAGAACACCAGTCAGTGTAGGGAGGTATTTATGGGCAGGAAATGAAGTGGGTGTGCGTGTTCTTAAAGGTTACTTTTTCCTTTTGGTGCCTCATGTGTCCTAACCTCTTTTTACTTTCCCAATGAACCACTTTCCCTGCCTTGTCAGCTTTTGAACCCTGCTACCTTGAAAGACCTTCTTCCTGCTGTTTACTGTTTTGGCTCTGCTTCCGTGTTTGTTGCTTTCTCAGCCTCCTTGCTATCAAATGCTATTTACCTTCCAAGGTGGGGTAACCGCTGGTTTTTGGTCCTGATTTCATTTGTTTTTTCATTTTCTTTTTCTTACTTATCTTCTCTTCATTCTTTTTACTTATTTTGATTTCTTTCCGTCTTGCTTCTTTTCGTGATAATGTATATTTTGGTGTTGTGTTACCACATTGGTTTCAATTATTAATTTAGTACATGATTGTCTTATAAGAGGTCTGAGGTAGCTACTGGTGCTTATTTTCTTATCCTCTTGATTACAAATAGCGTTTAATTCAACCATACTTTCCTTTTTTCCTTTTGATGCATCATGTGTTTCCTTTTTCTTTCTGTAAGCAAGTGTGTATTTTTTCATGTGTTAGATTACTGACTGAATTGCCTCAGTAAACAGTATTTCTACACTGCAGATATACAATTTTAATTTGTAAAATTCTGAAATTGTTTAACTGATAAGTTTAGAAATACTTTGCTGATTGTTTGATGAAAAAAAAATGAAAAATTTTAGTCAGTTTAAGAAATAATAGAAGACAGACAAACATTTACAACTAAAAAGATAATGACTGACATCCATATTATTAGAAAAAAAATTTAAATTTATTTCATATTTCTTACACATGGAATGAATTCAGCACGTCTAAATCAGAAATAGTTAATGAGATTCATACTATAATCATGTTTCAACCAAAACCATTTCTCTTCTTTGTTTTTCACACAGGTAGTCATTAACGAACTCCAGTTTAGAAAGTTTGACAGAAAACGCGTTTGAACGTTTAAGAAAACATTAAACGTATATCCTAAACAATTCCAACTTGCCTAACTTTGGTAATGAGCTCAGGTGGTTGCTGTCTGACGAGATTTCTGATTTTTAAGATTCTTGGTATTTTTTTATCGGGCTTTAAGCCTTTTTTTTTTTTTCTAATCACGATAACAACTCATTTACGAGATTCATATTCACCTGCTAGTTTACAGTCTGAAATATATTTTATTACAGCAGAAGTTCTACTAAAAGTTTCATAATTTGAAGTGCCTATGCATGGAGATTTGATATCAATGATGAGTGATTCCTATTCTGAAATTTCTATATTTTGGAGCATAATAATAGCAAAACTATTTCTATAAATCTATAGAGCACAAAAATGCACCTTAAATGTTATATATATATATATATATATATATATATATATATATATATATATATATATATATATATATATATATATATATATATATATATATATATATATATATATATATATATATATATATATATATATATATATATATATATATATATATATATATATATATATATATATATATATATATATATATATATATATATATATATATATATATATATATATATATATATATATATATATATATATATATATATATATATATATATATATATATATATATATATATATATATATATATATATATATATATATATATATATATATATATATATATATATATATATATATATATATATATATATATATATATATATATATAGGTTGAAAGCGGCTCACACATGATCAAAAGCATTGATCAATATTTGGTGTTGATCAATACTATTGACCGTGTATGTGTTATATTGAAAGATTCATCCATATATTGCTGACATCAGAATGAGTTTGATATTATGTCAATATAAATTATGTCAATTTTGTTGATCGTGCTTGGTAGCATTAATAATAATGGTCGATAGTGGTAGTTTAACGTCAGTTCCACAAGTAAATTTTGACAAATATTATTGAACCTTTTATGACTGCAGGTGTTTTTTTTTTTTTTTTACAGTTAATGATGTCAATATATTTATATCAATATTATTGATCGTGTGTGGTATGCTTAAGGCAGCATATTGGTCAAGTGTAGTTTATTTTTCATTTCATATTTGGAGCGTATTCGTTTAGTAGAAATGTATTACTAGTCAGTTTTCCACCCTGAATACAAACCCTGGACTGACTATTTTCCATATCGA
>NC_059297.1:9996910-10069410 GCF_017591435.1 Portunus trituberculatus
AGCTTTGTTCTTCGACCATTTTCTGTCTCCAGCTGCGACACGCTCTTACTGTTTCTACCCTGCATCTGTGAGGGGTCGACCGTCGAGTAAAAGTGACTGGAGCAGCTTTAGAATGAAAACATGGACGGCGGTGGTGTAGTGAGAGTATGAAACGAATGCAAGGATTGTGAGGAATTGCGCAGAATAGTGGAGAGGAAAGTAAAGGAGCAAGAAGAAGAAGAGGAGGAAGACGACGACAAGGAGGAGGAGGAGGAGGAGGAGGAGGAGGAGGAGGAGGAGGAGGAGGAGGAGGAGGAGGAGAAGGAGGAGGAGGAGGAGCAACACATGATGGATGAATATTGTGACAGGCAAGCAAGGAAGCACCAGGGGCAAGGAAGCAGGGTAGGAATGGTAGTCAAGGTTAGGTCATAGGAGGATAGAAGCAAGGGCGCTGTGGAGAAATCCTGGCAAGGGGTGAACGCAGCTGTGGTCCCAATTCCAACGTTTGGTCGGAGAGAAATATTGGGATTCCTAACCCGAAAAATAGAAAATATCGCGTACCTCTATATCGCGAAGAAGCACGCGTGATATTACCAGTTCTGATAATAAAAGTATAGCTATACTCTTATGCTTTTTCAAATCTTAAATCACAAAGTAATCTTCTCCGATAGTCTTGTAATCTTATATCCTAAAATAGTTTGTTTTGATCGTATTTCAACAATGTAACATTAGATAAACGAAAATATAAAAACAGACATAACATTTTTTTTAGTTAAAGTAAATATTTGATGTCTTTAGACCGAAAGGATCGTTTAGAGAGAGAACTTAGGTGGACATGATCACCCCTTTCGTCTTAGGCGTTTTGCGAGGAAGAAAAAACAAAGCCATTGACTGGATTCTGATGTTGATTGTCTGTTCTGGTAAATGTGTGGCTGTGATGCTGCGGATGTTTGTAGCGGCGTTGTACTGACATAGGAATTGTGGTTGTGTTGGGATGTGTTTGGCTGTTAACAATGACTTTGGTGACGCTTTATTGACAATGTAATAATCACAGTTGCAATGGTGTTGTGTAATGATTGTAAAGGTCTCATCTTGGCAAATGAAATAGAACCTAGTGTTGCAATAACTTTGTGTCATAGTGTGGGGCTTGCGTCGTATTAGTGCACGAGTGGTAGCTACGTGCAAGTCGAAGATCGAAGAGAGAGAGAGAAGAAGAGAGAGAGAGAGAGAGAGAGAGAGAGAGAGAGAGAGAGAGAGAGAGAGAGAGAGAACTTGACACGAAGAAAACATGAGCAAACGAACGGCAGGAAAATCTTAGCAATACAACACTGCAGCGTAGCACACACACAAAAAAAAGGAGGTAGAAACAAAATAAAAAAAATAAACTGTGATGCGAGACACAAAGGAGAAATCAGGAGATAGTTGCCGGGAAAAAAAAAACGCGCAAAAACCAAACAAATACAAGAGTGCAGAGACAAGAGAATCTCAATGACCCAAACCTCTGCAAACACAAGCGGATCAGGACTGGAACACGACTCGATATTGGCAGTGGAAAGCGTCCCCAGAACCAGAGTGTGATGGCGATGGTGATGAGTGCTATTGTTGTTGTTGTTGTTGTTGTTATTAGTGGTGGTGGAGGTGGTGGTGGTGGGGTAGTGGCATAGATGATGATGCTGTTATTGTTGTTATTTTTCATTTTTTTTATTTGTTGTTGTTGGTGGTGGTTATGGTACTTATTGTTATTGTTTGTGGTGCTATGGGAGGTGTTATTGTTTTCATTGTTGTTTGTTATTGTAATCTGAAATTTTCGTGCGCAGCAGTGATTTAGGCAGTGATGATGGTGTTTTACCTGTAATAGTGTAACAGTAGAAGTGGTAGTAGTAGTAGTAGTAGTAGTAGTAGTAGTAGTAGTAATAGTAGTAGTTGTATTAGTAGTAGTAGTAATATTATTATTATTATTATTATTATTATTATTATTATTATTATTATTATTATTATTATTATTATTATTATTATTATTATTATTATTATTATTATTATCATTATTATCACCATTATTATTATTATTATTATTATTATTATTATTATTATTATTATTATTATTATTATTATTATTAGTAGTAGTAGTAGTAGTAGTTAGTAGTAGTAGTAGCAGTAGTAGTAGTAGTAATAGTGGTAGTAGTAGAAGCATTAGCAGCAGCAGCAGTAGGCAGTAGAAGCAGTAGTAGCAACATTGTTAACACGTAGTAGTTATAGCAGCAGCAGTAGCATCACCAGCAACAGCACCAGTAGGAATAGTATAAGTAATAGTCGTAGGAGCAGCAGTAACAGTAGCACCAGGAGTGGTGATGGTGTTCGTTGCACTCCTTACACGGCTACATTTGTTTGCCGTTGTTGTCCATAATTTCCGTGTTTCCAGTGCTTCTCGCTGGAGGCTTGACTTTGCTTGCTTTCATTGCATCTCACATTCCTCCACATTTCCTCCTCTTCTGCATATCATCGTCACCTACCGTGCGCCGCGCTTCGCTTCACCATCAACGTGACGGACAACTACGTCGCCGAGGACGGGAGAGCCTTTCCTCCACTGGGGCTGACGCATGGACGACCTCATACACAAACATGTATAAGCAAGTCACCATGTTTCCCAAAAGATTTTCTTTATTCCAGGACGTATGTTTATGTTTCCCCGGTGGCTTTAATCTTTAATTTCCACAGCAGAGGAAATTTCCCTTTGTGTATGTGAGAAAATGACATAAAAATATCTGAGCTGCTTTTACGCATGTGATGTAATATGATACGTGTGTGTGTGTGTGTGTGTGTGTGTGTGTGTGTGTGTGTGTGTGTGTGTGTGTGTGTGTGTGTGTGTGTCTGTGTGTGTGTATTACTTTTTAACTAAGCAAGATTTCTTTTATCTAAGTGTTAATGGCGTGGCGATCTGCCATGTATTCCAAGTGCGACATAGAGTGCCATAGAACATATTCTTCATGCGTGAGATGTCAAGGAGACTTAGATAAACGGACTTGTATAATTTATCCAAACGAAAAGTGGCTACGGAATAGAGAAAGTTATGGCGATATTGTTTTTACTTAAAACTCCCAAAATTTGTTTTCTTCTCTTCTTCCTGAAAATTAAATTATTCATCAAAAGAACTCCTCACTTCTGCAAGTTCCTGCAGGGCCTTTCCCTATTCACATTTTACTTTGGCTTACTTTTTAGCACCCACCCCACCCACACACGCTGTCTTTCTTCTATCCATCCCACATACTAGATCGTAACACAGTGGATAATATCATCCCCTGCAGTTCGATAAGCAAAGATTCAAACCTTGTCAAGTAGTCTTTCGGTGAAAATGAACATTACTGTTATTTTTCCGTGGTGTGTGAGGTGTCAGCGTTACTTCATGCGCTTTAAACTTTTCGAGAGTCAAAAACGATAGTCACGAGTACACACACACACACACACACACACACACACACACACACACACACACACACACACACACACACACACACACACACACACACACACACACACACACACACACACACACACACACACACACACACACACACACATCAGGAAATATGTGAACGCACGATTGAATAAAAAATTCGAATAACATGTTCCCAAATACTATTGCTGAATATTGCTGAGAGCAGACGTCCCTAACCTCTACTATCGTCAACTGCAGCATTAGTGATTGTCAGACTTGCTGCACCTGGTGAACACCATCTTAGATTCATTATTCAAAATGACAAGCACCAGACGGGTACAAGGCACTAATCAAGGTAGTGGAAAAGCGGTTACATCAGGTGGTCTTGCCTTTGATCTTGTTCATGAGAATATTAATTGGGGAGCTATGTTTGCTAGTTTATCTGAGCAATCCAAAATACTGGTGAAAGTGATAAAGTCCATTATATGAAAGTAATTTAAAAGAAGAACAAGATCTAATCAAGGAAGAAATTAAGGAAAAATAGTGTAAAAAAATGTGAAGTGAAAGATCTGAAAAAGAAAAAGAAAGTCTGGAAACATATTACATAGACAGTGTCGAACATTGTGAACGGAGAGAAACCAACAACTTGAATGGTTCCGCTGTGTCACCTGAGGTGATGACCGAGAATGCTATGACTACTGTGGTAAACATATATATATATATATATATATATATATATATATATATATATATATATATATATATATATAGAGAGAGAGAGAGAGAGAGAGAGAGAGAGAGAGAGAGAGAGAGAGAGAGAGAGAGAGAGAGAGAGAGAGAGAGAGAGAGAGAGAGAGAGAGAGAGAGAGAGAGAGAGAGAGAGAGAGAGAGAGAGAGAGAGAGAGAGAGAGAGAGAGAGAGATTGTGCTCGAAAAGCATCAGGATAGGTATAACAGAGTAAATTTGATAAATTACATTCACTTCAGATAAGTCAGTCTTAAGTATGAACAGAATGAAAAGGGAGATGCAATGGATGCTTTAACCTAACCTTAAGATGAAAGTGAAATGTGTTCCAGCTGCTGATTGGCACGGAGAGGAATAAGCTTGATATACGAGTAGAGCTCTTCGACAACTCTGCAATGAAGCCCCTTGTTAGGAGTTTGATGACAGGCGGATTGAGGATGCAGTTTCCTTGCTGAGGAATGGAGATACATTCCGGCAAACTAAAACAGACGGCTGCTATATTTCTAGTAGATCTTTCAACAAAAGTGATCGATGTTTGGTGTTCCTAATATGAGAAAAACGAGTCACAGTAACTCAATGATGACCAACTTACTAGTCTTTCCATGGTGAATAAATGGTAAAAAGTTTCAGGTCAGTAAAAATAATTGAAATGAATCAAACAAAAGGTGTGATATAAGCCATTCTTATATTGACAGCTACTGTTATTAGAGATAGCGCTCTGTCTTCCAACGCTAAATCCCTGTAAGCTAGGAACGAACTAACTTTTAATCCCGACCCAGACAGAAAACAGTTTTCCCCGGAAGTCCAGCTACAAGGATGCATCAGGTTTTGGCTAATCAGGAATAATTCTTCCTTTACAGGCCGCGGTGCCAAACATGGTACGAGGAGGACGCCCCTCGCTGAGTAAGTACAAGTGGGTAATTAGTTAACGAATGTATGGGAAACTTGCCCTTCAGTCGCATTTTTGTTGGGCAAAGTCAATATTAATTAGCCAGCAAGAGAGTATCGTCCCTTTGATGCTGTGTACTTGCAGCTCACACGTAACCAGCTTATTAATAGGATATACCGGGACGCGCTCCCCAGGATATGTTTATCAACATGGAGACGCTTATGCTGTGTTTCTTATGATTTACTGATATATTTTAGACTGTATATGAAGGTTTGCTCACAAATATTTAATTGAGGACTACCATAAACACGGCGCAATTTATTAATATGAAGGTAAATTGAAAAAAACTACATCTCTCTCTCTCTCTCTCTCTCTCTCTCTCTCTCTCTCTCTCTCTCTCTCTCTCTCTCTCTCTCTCTCTCTCTCTCTCTCTCTCTCTCTCTCTCTCTCTCTCTCTCTCTCTCTCTCTCTCTCTCTCTCTCTCTCTCTCTCTCTCTCTCTCTCTCTCTCTCTCTCTCTCTCTCTCTCTCTCTCTCTCTCTCTCTCTCTCTCTCTCTCTCTCTCTCTCTCTCTCTCTCTCTCTCTCTCTCTCTCTCTCTCTCTCTCTCTCTCTCTCTCTCTCTCTCTCTCTCTCTCTCTCTCTCTCTCTCTCTCTCTCTCTCTATCTCTCTCTCTTTTTATTTCTCTTCTTCATTTCTTCCTTCTCTTGCAGGAGAGCTTCACCGTTACCTCGAAGGCCAAAAATAAGTGTGACTGTTGTTTGCCTCTCTGCCGCCTTTCATTCTGTTTCGTCCTCTTTCTATATCGTCATATTTACGTTTTCTCTCTTCCTCTTTCTTTTATATATTTTTCTATTGTCCACCTTATTCATTATAAGTGTTATTGATGTTGTTGTCATCTTGTTCTGCTTATTGCTTGTTTTGTGTTTCTCCTCATTATTTCCAATTGTGTTGTTATTGATTCTTATTTCCAAATCATTAGTAAGGCTATTTTTTATCGTGTTTGTTCTTCCTTCCTCCTTCTTTTTTCTTCTTTTGCTTCTTCTTCTTCTTCTTCTTCTGTTTATTTTCATGTGTTGTGTTCTCCATTTCTATTTCATTCTTGATCTAAGCTTATTTTTTGTTTTCGTTTCCTTGTTACTTCGTCTTATTTTTCCTTGTCAATATTATTTCTCTTTCCTTCTTTTATTCTCCAATTCCACTTCCGAATGCTTCTTTACAATATATTTACTTAATTCTCTTTGAGTTTCCAAATTTATTATTTTTCTTCTCCTTTATATATATATATATATATATATATATATATATATATATATATATATATATATATATATATATATATATATATATATATATATATATATTATTTCTTTAAGGTTCATTATCATTCTAACTCCAATTACATTTAGCTTTATCTTTCTTTTAAACTATTTCATCGTCATCATTATCATCATCATAATTACTATCATCATCATCATCATCATCACCTTCATCATTTTTTTCTTCACCTTCCTCTTTTTTTCTTTCTTTATCTATTTACTTATTTATTCATTTCAACCTTTCAGTCTTTTTCTTTCTTGCTTCCTTGTATCCGTTTTTCTTTCTTTCCTCCTTCCTTCCTTCTTTCCTTCCTTTTTTTCCATCTATTCCCTTATTCCTTCTGGTTTTCCTTCTCATCGTCGTTGTCGTCTATGCACTCCTCCTCCTCCTCCTCCTCCTCCCCCCATCTGTGCCGTGACGTAACGCATTTAGTGAGGACCTGTAGAATAGTGCAGTATACGGCGCAAGTAATCTCGTTATAAACTAACAGACGATCTGTTACCTGCTATTCATGTGTTCCTGTTTTGCTGTACCTCCTTACTATTTCTTTTCATACTACACCTCATCACCATAATGCTACTTCACTTCTTTCCTTCCTCTTTTTCCTTTCTTTCTCACCGCTTGTCTGCCCCCCTCTCCTTCTCCTTCTGTCGCTATTAATATTACTGCTGCTACTACTGCTACTGCTACTACTACTACTACTACTACTACTACTACTACTACTACTACTACTACTACTACTACTACTACTACTACTACTACTACTACTACTACTACTACTACTACTAGTACTGCTACTACTACTACCACTGTTGCTGCTACTATTAGTACTACTACTACTACTTATAATAATAAAAATAATAATAATAATAATAATAATAATAATAATAATAATAATAATAATAATAATAATAATAATAATAATAATAATAATAATAATATATTATTAATAATAATATTATACTACTAATTATTATTATTATTATTATTGTTATTATTATTATTATTATTATTATTATTATTATTATTATTATTATTATTATTATTATTATTATTATTATTATTATTATTATTATTATTATTATTATTATTATTATTATTATTATTATTATTATTATTATTATTATTATTATTATTATTATTATTATTATTATTATTATGATGATAATAATAATAATAATAATAATAATAATAATAATAATAATAATAAAATAATAATAATAATAATAATAATAATAATATAATAATAATAATAATAATAATAATAATAATAATAATAATAAATAATAATAATAATAATAATAATAATAATAATATAATATATATATATATATATATATATATATATATATATATATATATATATATATATATATATATATATATATATATATATATATATATATATATATATATATATATATATATATATATATATATATATATATATATATATATATATATATATATATATATATATATATATATATATATATATATATATATATATATATATATATATATATATATATATATATATATATATATATATATATATATATATATATATATATATATATATATATATATATATATATATATATATATATATATATATATATATATATATATATATATATATATATATATATATATATATATATATATATATATATATATATATATATATATATATATATATATATATATATATATATATATATATATATATATATATATATATATATATATATATATATATATATATATATATATATATATATATATATATATATATATATATATATATATATATATATATATATATATATATATATATATATATATATATATATATATATATATATATATATATATATATATATATATATATATATATATATATATATATATAATTGGGCAGAGAAAACTTGATAGTGTTCAGTCCTTCAAAAGCTCATTTCTCCACATATCAACTTGACACAACCTTCCAAATAACTATTCCCTGCTTCTATATAGAATATACTTGGTCTGTCCTATACACATATTCTAAACTTGAAATTTCACATATGATCTCCTGCTAAAACAGCTTCTATGAATCTATTATTCTGAGGCGTCTCCGCCATTTTTTCTCACCTCCCTCAACTTCTAATTCTGCATAGTGGTCTTATCCGTCTATGTATGGAGTATTCTTCGTATATAATGCGGGTTTCCACGAATACAGTTTTGTTATGTATGGTGGAATAAAAAGCTTTTCGTCTTATCAACTTTCCTCCTCTGACTGACTATTTTGACTCTCCTTCTCACAACCGAAATGTTGCATTTCTTGCTATCTTTTACGGCTAACTACTGCTCTGCTGATTTTCCTAGACACACACGCACACACACACACACTCACTCTCTCTCTCTCTCTCTCTCTCTCTCTCTCTCTCTCTCTCTCTCTCTCTCTCTCTCTCTCTCTCTCTCTCTCTCTCTCTCTCTCTCTCTCTCTCTCTCTCTCTCTCTCTCTCTCTCTCTCTCTCTCTCTCTCTCTCTCTCTCTCTCTATATATATATATATATATATATATATATATATATATATATATATATATATATATATATATATATATATATATATTTATTTATTCATTTATTTATTTATTTATTTTCTTTTTTACGTAGGGAAGAGGGCCAGCCAAGGGCAAAAAATTAAAAAAAGAAAGATTTAAAAAAAGGCCCACTTGAGTGCTGGCTCTCAAAAAAAAATGTAAAAGCGTCAGCCAAAGTTAGGGAGGAAATGCATAGATACCTCCCTCTTAATAGAAGACAAGTCGTAAGAATTCGGAAATACAGATGTAAGGAGAGAGTTCCAGAATTTACCGGGTAAAGGTATGAATGATTGAGAGTACTGGTTAACTCTTGCGTTAGAGAGTTGGACAGAGTAGGGAAGAGAGGAAGAAGAAAGCCTTGTGCAGCGAGGCCGCAGGAGGAAGGGAGGCATGCAGTTAGCAAGATCAGTAGAACAGTTAGCATGAAAATAGTGATAAAAGATAGAAAGGGATGCAACATTTCGGCGGTGAGAAAGAGACTGAAGACAGTTAGTCAGAGGAGGGAGTTGATGAGACGAAGAGCTTTGATTCCACCCTATCAAGCAAAACTGTGTGACTGGAACCCCCAAACATGCGAAGAGTACTCCATACAGGGACGGATAAGGCCCTTATACAGAGTAAGCAGTTGGAGGGCGAGAAAAACTGGCGGAGACGCCTCAGAACACCTAACTTCATAGAAGCTGTTTTAGCAAGAGATGAGATGTGAAGTTTCCAGTTAAGATTATGAGCAAAGGACAGACCGAGGATATTCATTGTGGAAGAGGGAGACAGTTGAGTGTCATTGAAGAAGAGGGGATAGTTGTCTGGAAGGTTGTGTCGAGTTGATAGATGGAGGAATTGAGTTTTGAGGCATTGAAAACTACTAGATTTTCTCTGCCCCAATCGGAAATTTTAGAAAGATCGGAAGTCAGGCGTTCCGTGGCGTCCCTGCGTGATCTGTTGACTTCCTGAAGGGTTGGACGTCTCTGAAAGAACGTGGAAAGATGTAGGGTGGTATCATCAGCGTAGGAGTGGATAGGGCAAGAAGTTTGGTTAAGAAGGTCATTAATGAATAATAGAAAGAGACAGGACAGAACCCCACTATTAATAGATTTAGGAGAAGAACAGTAGCCGTCTACCACAGCAGCAATAGAGCGGTCAGAAAGTTGCAGACAGAAGGATATAAGCCGTAGGAGGTCAGTTTTGAAATCAAAGCTTTATGCCAGACTCTATCAAGAGCTTTTGATATGTCTAACGCTACAGCAAAAGTTTCACCGAAATCTCTAAAAGAGGATGACCAACACTCAGTAAGGAAACCCAGAAGATCACCAGGAGAACGACCTTGACGGAAGCCATACTGGCGATCAGACAGAAGATTGCGAAGTGACAGATGTTTGAGAATCTTCCTATTCAGGATAGATTAAAAAACTTTAGACAAGCAAGAGATTAAAGCTATAGGACGGTAGTTTGAGGGGTTAGAACGGTCACCCTTTTAGGAACAGGCTGAATGTAGGCGAACTTCCAGCAGGAAGGAAAGGTAGAAGTCGATAGACAAAGTTGGAAGAGTTTGGCCAGGCAAGGTGCAAGCACAGAAGCACAGTTTTTGAGAACAATAGGAGGGACCCCATCAGGTCCATAAGCCTTCCGAGGGTTTAGGCCAGCAAGGGCATGGAAAACATCATTACGAAGAATTTTGATTGTAGACATGAAATAGTCAGAGGGAGGAGGAGAGGAGGGACAAGCCCAGAATCGTCCAAGGTGGAGTTGTGAGCAAAGGTTTGAGAAAAGAGTTCAGCTTTAGAGACAGAAGAGATGGCAGTGGTGCCATCAGGATGAAATAAAGGAGGAAAGATGAAGAAGTGAAGTTATTTGAGATGTTTTTGGCTAGATGCCAGAAGTCACGAGGAGAGTTTGAGTTTGAAAGATTTTGACATTTTCTATTTATGAAAGAGTGTTTGGCAAGTTGAAGAACAGACTTGGCATGATTCCGGGCAGAGATATAAAGTGCATGAGATTCAGGAGATGGAAGGCTCAAGTACCTTTTGTGGGCAACCTCTCTATCATGTATAGCACGAGAACAGGCTGAGTTAAACCAAGGTTTAGAAGGTTTAGGTTGAGAAAAGAATGAGGAATGTACGCCTCCATGCCAGATACTAACACCTCTGTTATGCGTTCAGCACAAAGAGATGGGTCTCTGACACGGAAGCAATAATCATTCCAGGAAAATCAGCATAATACCTCCTCAGGTTCCCCCAGCTGGCAGAGGCAAAACGCCAGAGGCACCTTCGCTTTGGGGGATCCTGTGGAGGGATTGGAGAAATAGGACAAGATATAGAAATGAGATTGTGATCGGAGGAACCCAACGGAGATGAAAGTGTAACAGCATAAGCAGAAGGATTAGAGGTGAGGAAGAGATCAAGAATGTTGGGCGTGTCTCCAAACCGTAGGAATACGGGTAGGGTGTTGCACCAGTTGCTCTAGGTCATGGAGGATAGCGAAGTTGAAGGCTAGTTCACCAGGTTGGTCAGTGAAGGGAGAGGAAAGCCAAAGCTGGTGTTGAACATTGAAATCTCCAAGAATGGAAATCTCAGCGAAAGGGTAGAGGGACAAAATGTATTGCAATGAATTACAGGCTTGAAATAGACGTGCATTGATCGATAACTGGGACAACTTATATGACAGAGACATCTTAAACATCATGCATGGAGTGCATTTATCACGGTTGCGTGTTCCAGGTATATGTAGAACTCTTGAGTAGGAGGAAATTGTACTTCAATGCTTTGCTCATTAGTATGGTAGGATTAGAGGTGTTCGAAATTCAGGAATGGCGTTTGTAGAACAGAAACAGTTATATATATATATATATATATATATATATATATATATATATATATATATATATATATATATATATATATATATATATATATATATATATATATATATATATATATATATATATATATATATATATATATATATATATATATATATATATATATATATATATATATATATATATATATATATATATATATATATATATATATATATATATATATATATATATATATATATATATATATATATATATATATATTGATGGTTTAATATTGATGGTTATACACAAATCTATAAAGACAAGGAAAACAGGAAAGAAGGAAACGTTGCGCTGCATGTTAGACTCATATTACAATATTATATTAAGTTTATGATTAAAACTGATAGCAAAAAAAAAAACTTCTTTATCGGTGTATATTAAGGAAGTACTACTATTAGTATTACTGTGATTAGTGTGCAGACCACTAAATGCAACAAAGGAAATTAACTCCTCACTGTAGCAGGAAACAAATAGAGCAGGTAGGTACAATCAAGTATGCATGGTTGATTTTAATATTACGATTGTGGAGTGGAGGCTGATGGTAGGTAACATTGAAGTAGAGGTAATTAAGGTGGTGAAGCATATTTTTTTTCAAATTGGTAATTTTAGAACCAACATAAGGGAATGATATTTTAGATTAGTAGCTACACAGGTATACAGATGTTGAAGGGCAGCTAGGTAACAGCGACTATTGTGAAATTAAAATGGAATGAATATTTTAAAAGTAAAAACGCTAATAAATTACTTGTCTTTAGGAGGGCAGATTTTGAGGGATAAAATATACCTACCGGAAATTGACTGGGAACAGAGGGAGAGCAAAGGTCAAGTAGGTTAAAAAAAAAAAAAAAAGTGAGAGTGATAAGACTGGCTGAGGGAGGTGAGGGGAAGTGGGATGGTGAAGGACAAGAGATGAGAAAGGGCAGCATGATTCATGAGGGTGTGAGAGGGAGATTGTTAGGTGACGTAAGGTCAGTTAATGCTGAGACTGGAGAAATGAGGTAGGAAAGAATGGAAGAGGCCGAAATGTGTGTGTGTGTGTGTGTGTGTGTGTGTGTGTGTGTGTGTGTGTGTGTGTGTGTGTGTGTGTGTGTGTGTGTGTGTGTGTGTGTGTGTGTGTGTGTGTGTGTGTGTGTGTGTGTGTGTGTGTGTGTGTGTGTGTGTGTGTTTGGCAGATATTTCCATAAAAAAGACCTAAATATCATAGATTGAATTTCCAATTATTACTTTTCTTAATGAAACTCACATTGTATACCGTACGGTAAACATAATAATTTGCTACCACAGACAATGATGAATAAGAAATAATGTGTACATTCGCAGGTGCGGTAGATCCACAAAGGAGAGTTTAAGCAAAATAATAGAAAACGTTTGATCTCCAACGTGACGGGTGTTAAAGAAAGTTGCCATCATCTGGAGCTACACTGTTCCCATTGCATTATTCTTTTTAATTCACATTTTATGACAGAATGGAACGCCATGACCGTCCAGTCCACTTTGCACATGAGTTGATGAAGGCTTTACGTAGCAAGACGTGCTCCCCTGATCTTTTACAACACCTGTGTCACAATCAATACATACTCGTACTCGTTCACGTGCCAAATGCCGTGCTTATCCAGCCAACGATGCTTGCATGTGTGCTTGGTTTAGGATGAGAGATTGGTCAGTGGATAGCAAGTGGAAGTCTTTGAATGCTATAAAGATTTTAAGCAAAATGTCTTGAACACAGGCTCTCTCTCTCTCTCTCTCTCTCTCTCTCTCTCTCTCTCTCTCTCTCTCTCTCTCTCTCTCTCTCTCTCTCTCTCTCTCTCTCTCTCTCTCTCTCTCTCTCTCTCTCTCTCTCTCTCTCTCTCTCTCTCTCTCTCTCTCTCTCTCTCACTCACACACACACACACACACACACACACACACACACACACACACACACACACACACACACACACACACACACACACACACACACACACACACACACACACACACACACACACACAAGTGAGTTTAATGATGAAATTCCAATCTGTTTTTGGTTAACCTTACCACAGTGGCATACTTGTAAAGAAAACAATATGAAACTACACGAGCACATGCCTAACCTTGATTTTTAGAAAGTCACACCTGACGGGACATCAAGCTCTCACGTCTTGCTTTTTCTGCTGGGCGACGCTTGAAACCATTCTGCTGATTTAATAATTTCCTGGAAAGTAAATGCGTAAATACTTCTTGCTCTTAATGTAATTGTTAATGAACAGTAGTGTGCAGTTTCCTTTCCTTTTTTTTCAATAAAGATTACGAAAAAAAATATATATAAAACTTTACGATAAGTGAATTCTTTATGAAAGTGTGTAAATAAGTAACAATTATTACGACGCAATAAAATTCTAATGAATGCCTTGTTCCTCTCAGAATTAAGAGAAAAATCGTGTTCAAGACTTGAATCATTAGCAAGTAGGAAAAAGGAACGAAATTTTTAATGAGGAACAATTCATAACGTGAGTGAGTGAAGCTTAATGTATTGTGTTTCTTATTGTCTTTTCACCACAAACCCTTGTTGCAGTACGTGTAAACCCTACGGTACAAGTGAAGTTTTCCCACCTCATGGTTTTACATGGCATCAACACTGATTAGCAATGTTTCGTTTGGTGATTATAACCAAGGACAAAAACAAGTGCAGGGGAAGTGACGAGGAAGAATGCAGGGATGGCAATAAAACTGAAGAAAAAAGGAGAATGATGAGTATGTACTTGAAAATTAATTAAACATGTTTGTCATCACCAGTTGTGAATATTGTTCCGTCAAGTTTTTTTTCCTTTTATATTTCTATTTTTTTCCCATCCTTTTCGTCCTCCTTTTTTTAATCCAATCAAACTGCACATACGTAAAATCGATTGATGAAAACAATAATATCCATTGAAATTCGAATAACAGAGGAAGAGGAGAAAAAAGAAGGAAAAATAAAAGAAAGCAGAAAGAACAAAGAATGATTATATGAGGACGTATTTGAAGGAATATGTGAGAGAGCGAATACGCGAAGCAAAAGAAAAAAACACTAATGAAAATTAGCGTGAGAGTGAAATTACAGAAGCCTTTCTTCAACCCTCTGTGTTATTAATACCTCTTTTGTATTTTGACTCTCTCTCTCTCTCTCTCTCTCTCTCTCTCTCTCTCTCTCTCTCTCTCTCTCTCTCTCTCTCTCTCTCTCTCTCTCTCTCTCTCTCATGTTTACATTTCACCGTGTCTTTGCAGTAAATATAATTATATTTCATGTTGATATTTATAGTCATAGCCATGAAAAGGTAAGAGAAAAAAGAGGATCATAGAACGAACAGCAGCAATGACCGAAGAAGAATGAATCACTATCACCTTCATTATCCCCATTCCCATTATTACACTGAATCTTGTCATGTAATGCAGTTGTACCAATGTCTGGTTGTTTTATCATATATTTTTACAACAACGACTAAATGTTGCCATTTCTCTTATATGTTTCCTACTTGGTAGCATAAAAGCTATATTTACATGTTTATATAATATATGTGTGTGTGTGTGTGTGTGTGTGTGTGTGTGTGTGTGTGTGAGAGAGAGAGAGAGAGAGAGAGAGAGAGAGAGAGAGAGAGAGAGAGAGAGAGAGAGAGCGTGTGTGTGTGTGTGTGTGTGTGTGTGTGTATTCCACTCAAAAAGAACAGACGTGTAATAAGACTAGTTTTCCTATTCATAACGCAATTCTCTAGGAGCGGCTCCGCCCACGTATATGACCCTCAGCCTCTTTCATTACACTCTGCTTTCACACACAGTAACAGAAGCATCGCACTTTTGAGTTAATTTAGCGTCTTGTTTGTACTGCTGCCACTCGCTAACGTCAAGAAATCTGAGTTTGTAAGGTACGTTGCTTCTAGGTGCCTGTGACCTACTTCCTTACAAACATACTGTGGCTGATCTTATTATAGAGGAGGAAATTCAGCATCTTATTCATACAACCATTTTCTTTATGACCAACTTTGTTACGAAGGTTGTGATTAGCTCTTGTCTCCTGTTCTTGTGTTTCTTAGATAGTGGTTAGCCTACTTATTATTTGATCACTGCCATGACTCATGTTCATGTCTCTAATACATTCTTTTCTTCTTTTCTATGTAAAAATAATATGGAATAAAGACCCGATGACATGTTATTTCTAGATGAACAGAGCCAAATGATATCTTAAAATGAAACTATCCACGTAAACTACGGTTCCTATTACTATTGCTACTGCTACTATTACTACTACTACTACTACTTCTACTACTGCTACTACTGCTACTACTACTACTACTACTACTACTACTACTACTACTACTACTACTACTACTACTACTACTACTACTACTACTATTATTACTACTACTACTACTACTACTACTACTACTACTACTACTACGACTACTACTACTACTACTACTACTACTAAAACTTAGGTTAGTATAATCACTACAACTGGCATAACCATTTCTCACACCCAAACATCCTAAAGTAAGTCAGTAAGTTTTCGTCTATTCAATAATGCATGAAATATTGTCAGTTTCACTTTATTTCACTTTAACCGGAGTTCCCATTTAATTTTCTCGACAGAAAGAGTTCCACACAAACTCTTCTCAACTCCACTTTCGTGACTCCCAAATTAAGGAGAGACTTGCGGACTCGTCGGAGCGCAGGCTTGTGCTCCGCGATATGAAGCCTCAGGACGCCCCGCTGAACTCTGACGGAGAATTTCACGTCGAAAATGAATGAAAGTAAGGGGGATGCAAAACCAGAGTGGAGCATGCAGGCAGGCAGGCAAGAGGAAGGGAATGTAGAGGGGGAAGAGGGAATGAGAGAAAATTCGAATAGTAAAGGGAGTAAATGTAATAAGGTGAATCTGCAGACCGTAAAGAGGGAGGGATCTCCTGTAAGTTATAAGCCGACTTAACATCCAGTATGGAATTAAGAAAAGGAACAAAATGGATTAAGAAATGCCTACATGTAGAATTACAACATTACTGATAATAATAACACTGCTGCTGTTGCTAACACTAATGCTGCTGCTGCTGCTGCTGCTGCTGCTGCTGCTGCTGCTGCTGCTGCTGATGCTGATGCTGCTACTACTGCTACTACTACTGCTACTGCTACTGCTACTACTACTACTACTACTACTACTACTACTACTACTACTACTACTACTACTACTACTACTACTACTCCTGATGCTACCGCTGTTTCTGTTGCTACTGGTACTACACTACTGCTACTACTACACTACTACTACTACTGCACTACCACCACCACTACCACCACTACTACTACTACACCACCACCACTACTAGCACCACTTTGAGGCCACCGCTGCTCTGCTGCCACTGCTGCACTCCACTGCTGCTACTGCACCACTACTACCACCACTACACCACCACTACCACCACCACCACCACCACTACCACCACCACCATTTGCTGCCACCACCACTACTACTACTACTACTACTACTACTACTACTACTACTACTACTACTACTACTACTACTACTACTACTGTTACCAGTATCTCTCTTACTCCTACTATTACCACTATCACTACAACCACCATTAGCACCACCACTAACTTACACCGATAATAAAAAGTTTTAAATTCACTTTCGAAAGCAGTGAATGACGATTGGAGGGAACAACGTGGAATTAATAAAGGCCTGCAGAGGAATTTTTAGCTGGGTATTTTTATTAATAAAGGCATAACGCTTAAGGATAGTTCGTTAGACATAATAGTATGTTTTAGTTAATAACACACTGGTGGAACACGTTAAGCCACAGTTTTTCCAATGAGTGCTTATTCCCAGTCTGCCAATAAAATGCGCAATTCTATAGAGGACTCTCGCTTTCATCCATCATTAGTGCCCCGGCTCATTAGTTATTTTTGTTATGAAAGGAGTGATTTTACGAGAACTCCATAGCTGGTAAACTCATTGTAGTTGATTTATTGATGGCAAGGGAGTGTTTTGATACGAAATGGTTGAAATAAATACAGCCTTGTACGTCACTGGCAACAGCACTTAGTTATGACCGATGTACTGAAGGTGTATATTTGCTTAATCAATATTCCTCTGTTTTCCTCATTTTTTTCCAAATTGCTGTTTTATCCCAAGGTTTTTCTTCAAGTTTCCATTAATGAACTGTGATGGGTAAGGGTGATCTCGACTAATACAATGGTTACTTCGGATTATCTTTATTTTTGTTTGGTCGTCACGACTACATTTTACATTTTTGAAATGAGATGAAGATATGATGATATGCAAAGTATTCATGTATGATGTGTGTACATGTGGATCGTCAGTGTGGAAAGTAGTGAAATATGAGAAAGTGCTTGTGTGTACAGCGTATGAGTGAATGTTTGTATGTAGTAATATATAGAGAAATAGTATATAAAAGAAAGAAAACGAGTTTGTAATAGTCTGTCTTTAAAAAGAGTGATAGCGTGTGTCACACATACATAAAATAAAATGTATATGACATAGGTGACTGAATGATCACTACAGAACTGTAGGTGTGTTTATTCCTATTTTATCATGTGATATTTCTTCAGTTGACGTGGATGTACTGGCTAGCATCATACTGGCTAGCATCTATTTTATCAAAGCTTTTCTAAAAAAAGTCTAATTATTTCGCAATTCTATTTTTTCTTTATGGATTGTTATAGATGTCATGGTGTTGTGTGATATCCGTGAGTGATTGACTCTTCCGTGCAGAAGTATTCCACGGCTAAGGCTATATCTGAACCTCCTCTATAAGATACCCAATTACACTGAGGGCACACTTTGGAGCAAAAGATATATATAAAATGGAATGAATCATGAGAGTCAGTACTACACTTCATTCATGCAGATATAAGCTGTTCTAAATACAGTTTTCCAGTTGCAATTTTTTTGATCTAATATTTCACAAATATTTCGAGTAGTTTATGACAAAAATTTAATCTTACTCAGAACAATAAAAACATTCTGGTAAATCAATTAAATTGTTCAGGGGTTATCATGCAGTACTTGCGAATGAGACAACACATACTACACCTGTTCTTCAAGTCATAATGTCCCAGAGCCTTAACACTGTACTCAGGTACTGAGAATATTTCTGAATTTGGTAGTGTAACGTATAAAGTCTCTACCAGTGAGTCAGAGAGTCGGTAAGCAGGGCACATGTGAAAGCACGTCCTTCACAACTTTCATTATTCACAGCAGCAGCGGCGGTACATTTGCTGAGGATTTTTGTTTAGCTCAGTTTCATTGTTTATGATATATGTAGAATTGGACCTTGTTTTTATTTCTGATTTAAAGGATAAGGTATATGATATAACAGTGCACATGTAAAAATCACATGAAGCTATGGTGGTAACCAATTACAGCCCCCTTTTTTTTCTCCTTCTTATCCCCTCTCTCTCTCTCTCTCTCTCTCTCTCTCTCTCTCTCTCTCTCTCTCTCTCTCTTTCTCTCTCATGCACCTATACTCGCATACTTTCCTTGAGCTATGTTTGGATTAATGAAGGATAGTTTCTGACACTGTTATATATTTTCAATGGATAATCGGCAGCAATAATAGCAACCATTCTTACCCGGATATCGTAAAAAAAATAAAAAATCTTATAACTTACCGGGAAATTGCCAGTTCATCAATCATACCATTCACTCCAGTTTACCTACAGTAACTTTCGGCGCTGCAACTTAGTCTCCTATTTGCTCCCTCGAAACTTCCTATCTTCAAGATTATCGTCTTATATCGTGTTTTCAACACACACACACACACACACACACACACACACACACACACACACACACACACACACACACACACACACACACACACACACACACACACACACACACACACACACACACACACACACACACACACACACACACACACACACACACACACACACACACACACACACACACACACACACACACACACACACACACACACACACACACACACACACACACACACACACACACACACACACACACACACACACACACACACACACACACACTTTCGTATTCGTGCCGAGCTAATTTCTCCTCTTATATCCATCTATATGAAATGGTTGCAAGTTAAAGGTCTCTGTTCCTGCCGAAAATGAACTACTGTTCGCAATGTTCACTTTGAAGTCAAGACTGCACCATTGTGTACAGAGACCGAGTTGAAAACCTTCGTGTTATTGGAATTCATAGAAGGCATGAGTTGCATAAATACCCAGAGGAATAATTGGAAAAAAAGGAAAAAGAAAGAAACTAAAAAGTAACATTCTGGTGTTGTAACATCACGATGTTTTACATAGAGAGAGGGAAGGGCTACTAGCATCAAGGAAATTGCTACTACTACTACTACTACTGTTACTACTACTACTACTACTACTACTACTACTACTACTACTACTACTACTACTACTACTACTACTACTACTACTACTACTGCTGCTGCTGCTGCTGCTGCTGCTGTTGCTGCTACTACTACTACTACTACTACTACTACTACTGCAGCTACTTTTTTGCGTAAGAGGGTGAACTACCAAGGACAAAAAATATTAGGAAATAAAAAGCCCACTAGAATTGTAGTCTCCATAAAAGAATCAAAAGAATTATTCAAAATTCAGGGACAAATGTCTCGACACCTCTCTCTTAAAAGAAGTCAAGTCGTAGGAGGATGGAAATATAGAAGCAGGCAGGGAGTTCCAGAGTTTACTAGTGAAAGGTATGAATGACTGAGAAAACTTGTTAACTCTTGTATTAGAAGGTTGAACAGAATAGGGATGAGAGAAAGAAGAAAACCTTGTGCAGCGTGGCTGCAGGAGGAGTGGAGGCATGCAGTTAGCAAGATCAATAGAGCAGTTAGCATGAAAATAACGATAAAAGATGGAAAGGGATGCATCATTTTGACGGTGAGAAAGAGGCTGAAGACAGTCAGTCAGAGGAGGGGAGGGGATGAGACGAAAAGCTTTTGATTCCACCCTATCTAATAAAGTTGTATGGGTGGAAACCCCCAAACATGCGAAGAGTACTCCATACAAGGTCCTTGTACTAGGCACTACTACTACTACTACTACTACTACTACTACTACTACTACTACTACTACTACTACTACTACTACTACTACTACTACTACTACTACTACTACTACTACTATTTCTACTACAACGGAGTGGATAAAGTGGTGAGCGTGGGATCGGGCAGACGTCCATGCGTAGGATCGAATCTCACCACAAACCGCTTTGAAGCTATGCCATTTGTCAAGTGTTTGAAAGTTACCTACATGTCACCGTGATACACAGGTTGCAGGTGGTACCACCAAAGATGCGCTTGGGTAGTGATATGAGCCCTAATATGGGAACCACTATAAATAAAAATGCCTGCGCCACTAATGGATGGAAGCTTAACAGCGCTTCCGACATATACTCTTCAAGTTTACCTACAGGCGCTATAGGCAATAACATAAAAAGAAGAAAATACTATTACTGTATTACTACAACTACTCCTCTTCCTCCTCCTCCTCCCCCTCCTCCTGCTACTACTACTACTACTACTACTACTACTACTACTACTACTACTACTACTACTACTACTACTACTACTACTACTACTACTACTAATACTTCTACTACTAATACTGCTGCTGGCTGCTGTTGCTGCTGCTGCTGCTGCTGCTGCTGCTGCTGCTGCTGCTGCTGCTGCTGCTGCTGCTGGTGCTGGTGCTGGTGCTGGTGCTGGCTGCTGCTGCTGCTGCTACTTTACTACTACTACTACTACTACTACTACTACTACTACTACTACTACTACAACAAGAACAACAGCAACAACAACATCTACTACTATTACTACTATTACTACTAATAATAATACTGCTACAATTCAACAACAACAACTCCTCCTCCTCTTCCTCCTCCTCATCCTCCAAATATCACGCCAATATTAAAAAAAGGTAATAAAGTCGAAGCTGGTTATGACAAACCCATCAGTCTCACTCGGTAACTATAAAAATTTTAGAAAAAATACTTAAAGAAAAATCACTTCCTTTCTAGACAGCCACAAGTTGATATTAGACTCACAACATGGGTTCTGGAACAACAGATCATGCCTAACTAATCTCCGAGATTTTTTTCGATAACATACTCTCTAATTATGATGAAAGGGTTCCATCTGACATGATTTACCTTGACTTCAGGAAAGCTTTTGATACCGTACCACACCAACGTCTCTTAATTACACTATAAAGAATAATTGTTGTTTTACGGTATTTTTTCCATAGATACTAACAGGAAATAACTGTAACTAAGATTTACAGATCTGACTACTGTATATGACATACATTTTGCTTGTGATGTCTTTAATTTCTTGGCTCAGTCCTTGTTAACATTTAGTAAGTAATGTTGAGTGTGTGCTGAAACATCATAAGCCTTAATATTATCTAAATAATATTTCATTGTGATTGAATCAAATACAGATAAACTCTGTAAATTGAAGCTACAGTGTGTCTGTAAATGTTGCATTTTTCCTCTGTTGTTAAGCAGTTTTCTTAGATATTATTCTTTATAAAATACTAGGAATGTAATACTTATTCATTGTTGATACACCAATAGCCTTAAAAGCATTCTTTAAAGGTTGTTTTCCATGGTATTTTTCATGCGCATTGTTTATTGCGACACCTGGTATCATTCCTTGATACTTGTCATGTAGCGTCTTTGTATGTGGATATGTGTTTATCGTATACATTTTTACCTAAGGTGATGATGAAACTTATTCATAATGAAATAAGAAGAAAAAGTTCAGACGTTGTATATAATATTTCGGTGACGCAAGATTATTTCAACCACCTACCTACTATATTACCTATACCATAGTAACTTCAGTAACAGAAGATGGAATATTCTACTCTGGGGAGACATGCAAGGTAAGAAATATATCTTGTTATCTCAGTTAAAACATTAAGTAGTATGAAATTTTGAGTTACTATGATGAGAATAATAATAAAAGCGCAAGAGTAGTTACATGCGCATCCAGATGACCAACTGTTGAACCGTCATTTTTTTTTGTTTACAAATACGAATTACAAACTCGAGCCGAGGTACCCCGAAGGGGCCGCCAACCGCAGGACGAGAACCAGACTGGTACTACTCTTTTATCCTACACAGTGTGAGACCCAGGCCTGATACTACCTGCTTACTGCACTTCTAGAACACTAAAGGCTGTGTAAACTGAAAGCTCACGGGATGGGAGAACAGTTTTGTAGTTAGATTGAAAGTTGGCTAACCAATAGTTAGTTATAAATGGAGAAGCTTCCGACTGGCTTCAAGTTACGTGTGGTGTTCCGCAGGGCTCTATTTTGGGTCCATTATTTTTCTTGATGTACATAAATGACTTAGACAGCGGTATCGTATCAAAAATATCAAAATTCGCCGACGACACTAAACTAGGTAGCAAAGTACGCACAAGAGACGATTGTGACGCCATCCAGCGGAATTTAGACAACCTTAATAGCTGGAGCGACAAGTGGCTTTTAAATTTTAATGAAGATAAGTGCAAGTAATGCACATCGGCCAAAACAATGTGAAATATAATTACAAATTACATGGACGAAATTTAATCAAAGCTATTGAAGAGAAGGACCTGGGAGTACTCATAACCAATGAAATGTGCTGCACAGTGTTCGGCCTTGAGTCGTAAAGCAAACACTGTCTTTGGATTTATTACGCATAATTTTGATCATAAAACACCTGAAGTCATAACGCGTCTTTATACATCATTAGTGAGACCACATTTGGAATACGCGGTTTAATTCTGGTCTCCATGCTATCAAAAAGGTATTAATAAATTAGAGGGCCTGCAAAACTAATCCCCGCAATACGTGGTCTGTCTCATGAAGAACGTCTCAAAAGATAGGATATGTTTCCCCTTAGAAATCGTCGTATCCGAGGTGACCTCATCCAAACGTTCAAAATACTTAAAAATGTAGATAAGATCGATTACGAAAATCTTTTGAGCTTTCGCAATCAGTAACAAGAAATAACGGCTAGAAGCTATTTAGTGATTTGCTAAGACTTTTTTAACGTAAGAATAGATGAACATTGGAACAAGCTACCAGCGTCCATCGTCTAAATTAACATGGTAGCTATGTTCAAAAGTAAATTAGACAAATTTTAAGGGAAAAAAATATATATATATATATATATATATATATATATATATATATATATTTTTTTTTTTATTTATTTATTTTTTTTTTTTGCGATAGCAGTAGATTACACTAGATATGTCTTTTCTTAGCGATAGTAATGATTACATTAATAGTTTTTTTTCCCATCTTTCGTGTATATTTCCTCGATTGTCCTTCTCAGCAATCGGGTTGTATTTTTCATTTTATTTCTTGCCGGGTAATGCCGCAGAGAGTGGTGGGTGGGCAGGAGCTTCATCTCATCTACCCTTGCTTCCTACTAAGTATGTAGCTTCTGCAGATGTATTATAGTAAACCAGTGACCTCGTCTTAGGTTACAGGGTCTCCTGTCACTCGTCTTTCCTATGCATCTGTATTTCCCAATTCCTACAACTTGTCTTCTTTTAAGAGGGAGGTATCGAGGCATTTGCTCCCCTAATTCTGGCTGACGGTTTTGGCACTTTTTGTACTCTTTGGAGAGCCAGCGCTCAAGTGGGCTTTTTTCTAACTTTCTTTTTTTTTTGCCCTTGGCTGGCCCTCTTCCCTAAGTAAAAAAAACAAAAACAAAAAAAACATTTCGGCGGTGAGAAAGAGGCTGGAGACAGTTAGTCAGAGGAGGGGAGTTGATGAGACGAAAAGCTTTAGATTCCACCCTATCTAGTAAAACTGTGTGACTGAAAACCCCCAGACATGCGAAGAGTACTCCATACAAGGGCGGATAAGGCCTTTATACAGAATAAGCAGTTGTAGGGTCGAGAAAAACTGACGGAGACGCCTCAGAACGCCTAACTTCATAGAAGCTGTTTTAGCAAGAGATGAGATGTGAAGTTTCCAGTTAAGAATATGAGGAAAGGACAGACCAAGGATATTCATTGTGGAAGAGGGAGACAGTTGAGTGTCATTGAAGAAGAGGGGATAGTTGTCTAAAAGGTTGTGTCGAGTTGATAGATGGAGGAATTGAGTTTTTGAGGCAGTGAAAACTACTAGATTTTCTCTGCCCAATCGAAAATCTTAGAAAGATCGGACGTCAGACGTTCTGTAGCTTCCCTGCGTGAACTGTTGACTTCCTGAAGGGTTAGTCGTCTCTGAAAAGATGTGGAAAGATGTAAAGTGGTATTATCATCGTAGGACTACCCTACATCTTTTCACGTCCTTTCAGAGACGACCGACTCTTCAAGAAGTCAGCAGATCAAACAGGGATGCTACAGAACGCCTAAACTCTGATCTTTCTAAGATTTCTGATTGGGATAGAAAAAACTTAGTAGTTTTTAATGCCTCAAAAACTCAATTCCTCCATCCCTCACCTCGACACAATCTTCCAGACAACTATCCCTTCTTCTTCAATGACACTTAACTGTCTGCCTCTTCTACACTGAATATCCTCGCCCTGTCCTTTACTCATAATTTTAACTGGAAACTTCACATTTCATCTCTTGCTAAAACAGCTTCTATGAAGTTAGGCATTTCGCGGCGTCTCCGCCAGTTTTTCCCGCTCTCCAACTTCTAACTTTGTAGAAGGACTTTACTCTTCCATGTATGGAGTACTCTTCACATTATTATTTTTTTGAGGGGATGTTCCACTCACACAGTTCTATTACATACGGCGGAATGAAAAGCTTTTCATCTCATCAACTCCCCTCCTCTAACTGACTGTCTTCAACCTCATTCTCAACGCCGAAATGTTGCATCTCTTTCTATCTTTTATTGCTGTTTTCATGTTAACTGTTCTACTGATCTTTCTAATTGCATGCCTCCCCTCCTCCCGTGGCCTCGCTGTACAAGGCTTATTCTTCCTCTCGACCCTATTCTGTCCAACTCTCTAACGTAACAGATAATCAGTACTCTCAATCATTTATACCTTTTTTCTGGTAAACTCTGAACTCCCTAACTGCTTCTGTATTTCCGTGTTACTACGACTCGATTTCTTTTAAGAGGGAGGTTTCAAGACATTTGTTTCTTGATTTTGGCTAATTTCTTCTTACTTTTTAAGGGAACCATCACTTAGGAGTGTTTTTTTTCTTAAATATGTTTTTGCTCTCGGGTAGCTTTCCTCCTGCATAAAGAAAATTATATATATATATATATATATATATATATATATATATATATATATATATATATATATATATATATATATATATATATATATATATATATATATATATATATATATATATATATGTCTTTCACTTTCTTCACATCTACCTCAATTCTTCACATGGTCTTCATTTATATCTTCGATAGTTTCGCTTTCACATTGAGAAGTGATTTTAAGGATTTGAAATCCATTCTATTCTGAGGGATCGTCTAGCAAAATCTTTCGCCGTTATTTGATGTGAGTTGTTGTTCTTATGAGTTGAGTAACTTGTAGGTTGATATGACGGCAAGTGTTAATGGATCAGCACTCACAACCTTTCCACAAGTGGGTATACAGTCTCGTATATTTTGCTCTATACTTTGGATGTCCTTTTCAAAGGCACTAGACATTGGCGTAAATAAAAGAAAGAATCCCACTTCCCCAATATTTATTTCAAACACATTTCTATTGAGCTCAATGGTGGAAAAAATGTGGACAAAAATCAGAAAGACTGAATGTTTGAGGATCTGTTTACTTGCTGACTGGAAGCTCTTCACTGCTCTCTCATGTTATCGTTCTCCACCTTGATCATAGAGTTTACTAATTAGTTGTCTTCTTTATATCATTCTGTGATAGTTGTATAACTTATTGCTTCCTTCTTTTTTCCCCGAAATCTTCCTTTCAAAATCACCTGGTGTTCCTGAAGACAGTTGATACTGGCTGGAGCAAACAAGATGTTCATACAAGTGTCGCAACTCCTCTAGTCCAAAGCAGGAAAAAAAAAAAAAAAAAGAACAAGAACAGAAAGAAGAAAGAAGAAATTAAGTGGTATTTGAGCGAGACGTGGCACATTGAGGAAACAAACAAAATAAGGAATCTATAAACAGAGGCAAACATCATCAACTTGGTCCATACGAGAGGAAATTATTAACTCGAAGGATAACATGATATAAGGGAGAGAGAACGACGCTTGACAAAAAATATCCTGACTGGCGGAAAGACTTTGTTGAATTTTGAACCCGCAATCTAGTCTAAATTAAGAAAATTCTTTTCATAATGAATAAGTTTAATTAGGACAAAAATAACCTGGCGTGCTTTATAGACTTAATTAATGTCTTACATTTGGAGTAGGAGGACCAAATTTTAATAAAGAATATGCATATAAGAGGACATTTAATACCTAGAAATGGCAACGCGAAAATAATCACCACAATATTCAGGATATTTTGCTTATAAGGGATCAACAGACACGTATACACACACACACACACACACACACACACACACACACACACACACACACACACACACACACACACACACACACACACGGCCCGGTAGCTCAGTGGTTAGAGCGCTGGCTTCACAAGCCAGAGGACCGGGGTTCGATTCCCCGGCCGGGTGGAGATATTTGGGTGTGTTTCCTTTCACGTGTAGCCCCTGTTCACCTAGCAGTGAGTAGATACGGGATGTTAATCGATGAATTGTGACCTTGTTGTCCCGGTGTGTGGTGTGTGCCTGGTCTCAGGCCTATCCGAAGATCGGAAATAATGAGCTCTGAGCTCGTTCCGTAGGGTAACGTCTGGCTGTCTCGTCAGAGACTGCAGCAGATCAAACAGTGAAACACACACACACACACACACACACACACACACACACACACAGAGAGAGAGAGAGAGAGAGAGAGAGAGAGAGAGAGAGAGAGAGAGAGAGAGAGGGGGTAACGAAATACGAGATTGAGGCTCTCTGCATGCTAATAAGAAAGTGGAACCTAATGTATTATATTCTTGTAGCAATATTTTACAGTGATTGTGCATAGCGTGAACACCATAACCATTAGTGTTTAGGATAACGCAAAATTGTACAGGAAGTATTGGGGGACAAACATTATTTAGTAAAACTTAGTTCCGTTTTAACAATAAACGGATTGCTGTTCCCCTTTGATTGTGTGTCTGTGTGTGTGTGTGTGTGTGTGTGTGTGTGTGTGTGTGTGTGTGTGTGTGTAATTCACCTCGGTCGTCTGCTGGTCACCCAGCCAGTCTTCCCCATTACGGACCGAGCTCAGAGCTCATAGACCGATCTTCGGGTAGGACTGAGACCACAACACACTCCTCACACAAGGAAAGCGAGGCCACAACCCCTCGAGTTACATCCCGTACCTATTTACTGCTAGGTGAACAGGGGCCACATTAAGAGGCTTGCCCATTTGCCTTGCCGCACCGGGACTCGAACCCGGGTCTCTCGATTGCGAGTCGAGCGTGCTAACCACTACACTACGCGGTGTGTGTGTGTGTGTGTGTGTGTGTGTGTGTGTGTGTGTGTGTGTGTGTGTGTGTGTGTGTGTGTGTGTGTGTGTGTGTGTGTGTGTGTGTGTGTGTGTGTGTGTGTGTGTGTGTGTGTGTGTGTGTGTGTGTGTGTGTGTGTGTGTGTGTGTGTGTGTGTGTGTGTGTGTGTTTTGTATTGTGGTATTCAACAATGACTTCTCATAATATTTCGTCTGAATATTTCTGCCACTAAATCAGGAAGTGTATCATATTCTTCACTTCTACCTTATTCTTCGCTTGACCTGCATTTCCAGCTTCAATAACTTCTCTTTCACATTGAGAAGTGGTTTTACTGATTTGAAATCCATTCTATTCTGAGGGATCGACTTGCAAAATATTTTGCCTTCATTTAAAGTGAGCTGTTGTTCTTATGTCTTGAGTAAGGGGTTACACACACACACACACACACACACACACACACACACACACACACACACACACACACACACACACACACACACACACACACACACACACACACACACACACACACACACACACACACACACACACACACACACACACACAGAGAGAGAGAGAGAGAGAGAGAGAGAGAGAGAGAGAGAGAGAGAGAGAGAGAGAGAGAGAGAGAGAGAGAGAGAGAGAGAGAGAGAGAGAGAGAGAGAGAGAGAGAGAGAGAGAGAGAGAGAGAGAGAGAGAGATGATGATGATGATGGAAAGTGTTGATGGATCAGCACTCACAACCTTTTCACAAGTCGGTATTCAGTTTCGTATATTTTCCTTTATACCGTGAATGTCCCTTTCAAAGACACTGAACAGTAGCGTAAAAGAATCCCACTTCTCCAATAATTTATTAAGACATATTTCAACTGAGTTCATGGGTCCCACTGCGTAAGAAAAAAGGTAGATGGACAAAATCAGGAAGACGAGATGTTTCAAAATCTGTTTACTTGCTGACTGAAACCTCCTCACTGCTCTCTTATGTCATCGTTCACCACCTTGATCATGGAGTTTGCTCTTTAGTTGCTGCTTTCAGGCATTTTGGTCATTATGTTAAGTCAACAAACCATATAACTGGAAGAATATTGGTCTGTTGTAATAATTACAAAGGAGGATGATTGGAATTATACAAAGGACAAATCACATTCCTTACGAAACAAGATCGAAACTGTTGAATTTAACTTCCTTAGAGAGACATAAGTTCTTTAAATGTTATAAAGTTATGACAAGGGAGCATAATTTTTTTTTCGGGATCAGTAATCAGGATAGAAAAAAAGAAATACCGAGTTCAAGGCTGAACAAGAAAACGATAGAAATTAATTTATTGTCAAATAGTAGATGAATGGTAGAAACTCACTAATCATATTGTTAGTGCTAAGTCATTAGAAAGCTTGAAAAGGAAGATTAGACAAATTTATGGATGGAGATGACAGGTGGAAATAGATAAGAGTGTTATATAAATGTACTGCCTCGTGTATGCCACAGGGCTTCTTGTGGCTTCACATATTTTCTTTTGTTCTTACTTATCTTTAACGTCTTAATTTGTGATTACTGCCCTTATTAAAAGACTTTTTTTTTTTTTAAATAGAAGGGTATTGCATTGGAGAAAATCTTTCGCTTTCCCAAGGCTATCTCTTGCTAGTAAGAATGTTTCCCTATTAACGTTCATGTTAGACGGTCTTTCCACGTCCACGGTGTTAATGACACGTCTTCATACTATTTTAATGAAAAAGTGTGGGTACCATTTTCCAGACATGCCAGTGTTTGCGCGTGTGCACTTGTGTGTCCCCTCAGGACCTGACGCGTCTTTGCACTTTTGTGGAAGGACACCGGTGCAAATTACTTGGTTGTCATGGCAACTTGTTCCTGCTCCATCGCCTTCTCTTTTTAGCTTTCACCCTCCGACCGTTTCTATCCCATATTTATTTTATTTTTTCGTTTTCCGTTGCTTATTTTTTTTCATCGTATTTGATATCCTGTTCTTTTGTTACATTTTTATTTTCTTTATAAGAGGCAACTATCGAAGGAAAATAGAAAAAAGTCCTACAAAATTTTCAGAACTTAACTCAGGATTGAATGAATGATTGAAAATACTGAGTAACTTTCGAATTAGAGAAGTGGACAGGATAAAAATGAAAAGAAGAATGTCTTTTGCATATTTGTGTGGGTGTACCTATCTGTCTATCCATCTATCTATCTATCTGTATAGTTATCTATCTATATCTACATCTCCATCTAACTCTCTATCTATCTATCTATCTATCCCAAAACGTACTGCCTTGAAACTTTGCCATTTGTCGAGTGGTTTAAAGTTACCTACTTGTCACCATGATACTCTGGTTCTAGATGGTTTAGATCAATTTGCTTGCGCCACTAATGGTGGAAGCTTAACAGTGCTTCTAAGGATCTTTAAGTTACGTACAGGTACTATACGACACACCTGAAAAAAGTATATATATATATATATATATATATATATATATATATATATATATATATATATATATATATATATATATATATATATATATATATATATATATATATATATATATATATATATATATATATATATATATATATATATATATATATATATATATATATATATATATATATATATATATATATATATATATATATATATATATATATATATATATATATATATATATATATATATATATATATATATATATATATATATATATATATATATATATATATATATATATATATATATATATATATATATATATATATATATATATATATATATAGAGAGAGAGAGAGAGAGAGAGAGATATATATATATATATAGAGATATATATAGAGATATAGAGAGAGATATATATATATATATATATATATATATATATATATATATATATATATATATATATATATATATATATATATATATATATATATATATATATTTTATTTTTTTTTTTTTTTTTCCACTCATGGAGGAGAGCCAGCCAAAGACAACAAAAAAAAAAAAAATGAAAATAAAAAAAAGGCCCACTTGAGTGCTGGCTCTCTAAAAAGTGTAAAAGCGTCATCCAAAGATGGGGAGCAAATGCCTCGATACCTTCCTCTTAAAAGAAGGCAAGTCGTAGGAATTCGGAAATACAGATGCAGGGAGGGAGTTCCAGAGTTTACCAGTGAAAGGGATGAATGACTGAGAGTACTGGTTAACTCTTGCGTTAGAGAGTTGGACAGAATAGGGATGAGAGGAAGAAGAAAGCCTTGTGCAGCGAGGCCGCAGGAGGAGGGGAGGCATGCAGTTAGCAAGATCAGTAGAACAGTTAGCATGAAAATAGCGATAAAAGATAGAAAAGAGATGCGACAGTTAGTCAGAGGAGGGGAGTTGATGAGACGAAGAGCTTTTGATTCCACCCTATCTAGTAAAATTGTGTGACTGGAACCCTCCCCCAAACATGCGAAGAGTACTCCATACAGGGACGGATAAGGCCTTTTTACAGAGTAAGCATTTGGAGGGGCGAGAAAAACTGGCGGAGACGCCTCAAAACACCGAAGTTCATAGAAGCTGTTTTAGCAAGAGAAGAGATGTGAAGTTTCCAGTTAAGATTATGACCAAAGGGCAGATCGAGGATATTCATTGTGGAAGAGAGAGACAGTTGAGTGTCATTGAAGAAGAGGGATAGTTGTCTGGAAGGTTGTGTCGAGTTGATAGATGGAGGAATTGAGTTTTTGAGGCATTGAAAACTACTAGATTTTCTCTGCCCCAATCGGAAATCTTAGAAAGATCGGAAGTCAGGCGTTCTGTGGCGTCCCTGCGTGATCTGTTGACTTCCTGAAGGGTTGGTCGTCTCTGAAAGAACGTGGAAAGATGTAGGGTGGTATCATCAGCGTAGGAGTGGATAGGGCAAGAAGTTTGGTTAAGAAGGTCATTAATGAATAATAGAAAGAGAGTGGGTGACAGGACAGAACCCTGAGGAACACCACTATTAATAGGTTTAGGAGAAGAACAGTAGCCGTCTACCACAGCAGCAATAGAGCGGTCGGAAAGGAAACTTGAGATAAAGTTGCAGAGAGAAGGATAGAAGCCGTAGGAGGGCAGTTTTGAAATCAAAGCTTTATGCCAGACTCTATCAAAAGCTTTTGATATGTCTAACGCAACAGCAAAAGTTTCACCGAAATCTCTAAAGAGGATGACCAAGACTCAGTAAGGAAAGCCAGAAGATCACCAGTAGAGCGACCTTGACGGAAGCCATACTGGCGATCAGACAGAAGATTGTGAAGTGACAGATGTTTGAGAATCTTCCTATTCAGGATAGATTCAAAACTTTAGACAAGCAAGAGATTAAAGCTATAGGACGGTAGTTTGAGGGGTTAGAACGGTCACCCTTTTTAGGAACAGGCTGAATGTAGGCGAACTTCCAGCAGGAAGGAAAGGTAGAAGTCGATAGACAAAGTTGGAAGAGTTTGGCCAGGCAAGGTGCAAGCACAGAAGCACAGTTTTTGAGAACAATAGGAGGGACCCCATCAGGTCCATAAGCCTTCCGAGGGTTTAGGCCAGCAAGGGCATGGAAAACATCATTACGAAGAATTTTAATTGTAGACATGAAATAGTCAGAGGGAGGAGGAGAGGAGGACAAGCCCAGAATCGTCCAAGGTGGAGTTGTGAGCAAAGGTTTGAGAAAGAGTTCAGCTTTAGAGACAGAAGAGATGGCAGTGGTGCCATCAGGATGAAATAAAGGAGGAAAGATGAAGAAGTGAAGTTATTTGAGATGTTTTGGCTAGATGCCAGAAGTCACGAGGAGAGTTTGAGTTTGAAAGATTTTGACATTTTCTATTTATGAAGAGTGTTTGGCAAGTTGAAGAACAGACTTGGCATGATTCCGGGCAGAGATATAAAGTGCATGAGATTCAGGAGATGGAAGACTCAAGTACCCTTTGTTGGCAACCTTTCTACCATGTATAGCACGAGAACAGGCTGAGTGAAACCAAGGTTTAGAAGGTTTAGGTTGAGATAAAGAATGAGGAATGTACGCCTCCATGCCAGCCACTATCACCTCTGTTATGCGTTCAGCACAAAGAGATGGGTCTCTGACACGGAAGCAGTAATCATTCCAGGGAAAATCAGCATAATACCTCCTCAGGTACACCCATCTGGCTGTGGCAAAATGCAAGAGGCACCTTCGCTTTGGGGAATCCTGTGGAGGTATTGGAGAAATAGGACAAGATATAGAAATGAGATTGTGATCGGAGGAGCCCAACGGAAATGAAAGGGTGATAGCATAAGCAGAAGGATTAGGGGTGAAGAAAAGATCAAGAATGTTGGGCTGAGGCTGAGTGAAACCAAGGTTTAGAAGGTTTAGGTTGAGATAAAGAATGAGGAATGTACGCCTCCATGCCAGACACTATCACCTCTGTTATGCTTTCAGCACAAAGAGATGGGTCTCTGACACGGAAGCAGTAATCATTCCAGGGAAAATCAGCATAATACCTCCTCAGGTCCCCCAACTGGCAGAGGCAAAACGCCAGAGGCACCTTCGCTTTGGGGATCCTGTGGAGGGATTGGAGAAATAGGACAAGATATAGAAATGAGATTGTGATCGGAGGAGCCCAACGGAGATGAAAGGGTGACAGCATAAGCAGAAGGATTAGAGGTGAGGAAGAGATCAAGAATGTTGGGCGTGTCTCCAAGACGGTCAGGAATACGAGTAGGGTGTTGCACCAGTTGCTCTAGGTCATGGAGGATAGCAAAGTTGAAGGCTAGTTCACCAGGATGGTCAGTGAAGGGAGAGGAAAGCCAAAGCTGGTGGTGAACATTGAAATCTCCAAGAATGTAAATCTCAGCGAAGAGGTAGAGGGACACTTGAGAAGTTAAGTAGTCGAAGAATTTACTATAGTCAGAAGAGTTAGGGGAGAGATAAACAGCACAGATGAATTTAGTTTGAGAGTGACTGTTAAGTCGGAGCCAGATGGTGGAAAACTCGGAAGACTCAAGAGCTTGGGCACGAGAGCAAGTTAAGTCATTGCGCACATAGACGCAACATCCAACTTTGGAATGAAACTGAGAATAGAGAAAGTAGGAGGAACAGAGAAGGGGCTACTGTCAGTTGCCTCAGACAGCTGTGTTTCGGTGAGGAAAAGAAGATGAGATTTAGTAGAGGAGAGGTGTTGTTCTACAGATTGAAAATTAGATCTAAGACCGCGAATGTTGCAGAAGTTAATGTAGAAAAAGTTGAGGGAGGTGTTAAGGCATTTGGGGTCGTTAACAAGAGAGGCGTCCGACCTGGGGACATTTTTGGTCCCCTCCCCAGAACGGGACTCCGAGGCGTTATAACGAGTTCCTACAAATATATATATATATATATATATATATATATATATATATATATATATATATATATATATATATATATATATATATATATATATATATATATATATATATATATATATATATATATATATATATATATATATATATATATATATATATATATATATATATATATATATATATATATATATATATATATATATATATTACGTTTATTCTGCAAAATTGCCAGTCATTTTGTAAATAAAGGAAAATCGTTGTATGTTTACAAAATCATCTTATTGGTATAGTTAATTTGTAAAAAAAAAAAAAAAACTGCAAAAAATGATATTTTGCAAAAATGTCAGGTTAATTTGCAAAAAAAAAAAAAAAAACAGCAAAAAGGATATTATGAACAAATGTCAGGTTACTTTGAAAGTAAAAACAGAAACATGCAAAGAGGATAACGACACCACTATTATATATTACTATTCCGTCTTTTTCCACCAGACAAGCTGGTGAGGTAGTTTTTCTTTATTTTGACGCTGTTAACAGTCGTGCACTACTGAAGGTCAAGCAAGAGCGGGCTGAATGCTGCTATAGGTGTTGTGGTTGCTGTGGCTGCCCCAGTTAAGCAGTGTGTCTCTCCCCTTCTCCTCGTTACGATTGGCGGTCTTATGATGTACCTCCGTATATTATCCAACGATAAATGGAATAAAGAAGTTTGACTTAGTGGTGTATGAAGCACAGGAAAAGAAGTCATGTAATGCATCTGGCTAGTTGAAAAAAGTGGAAGAAATATTCTTTCTAAAGCAATGAGTGAAAAATATGCAAAAATAACTATAGACCAGGTGAAAGTCTTCCTGGAAATATGTGAAGAATGTCAACTAAAAATATCCAGTGTCCGAAAGTCAAGCTAATCTTTCTGAACAACATGAATTCAAGGTGCCAGATATGTAGAATTCAGAAGTGTGGAGTCGGAGTCGGAGTAGAGGAGTCGAGGAGTCGGCTACTTTTGGCCGGAGTAGGAGTCGGAATCGGAGTCGGAGTCAGAGTCGGACTTTTGAAAATCCGACTCCACACCCCTGGTAGAATATGTATAGGACACTCTCTCTTTCTCTCACTCTTTGATAAGGTAAGCGATGTTTGACATTCTTCTTTTCCACTACAGAGATCAAAGTCACGTATTCTATGGTTGGCCATAAACCATGTGATTTTGAGCTCTGCTTATCATATCAAAGAGAGAGATTTGAGCAGGAAGAGACAAGCAGCAATTCAGTATTGAGACTCAGGCACATTCTCTTATTCTAATAAACGCCTCAAATACTGCAGGTTGACTAGATTGACGTGCAGTCAGCAAGACAGGGAGTATCGGTTCATTTTGAACTACCAAGATCACCTAACTAAGTTTGTGTGCCTCCGACCTCTTAAGACGAAGGCTGCTTACTCCTGATAGACATATTCTGCGACAAGGGTGCTCTCATATACTACACTCTCACAATGGTCGAGAGTTTTCAAATAAGATACGCTCAGCTGTGTTGCGTTATGTGGCCGGGGAAACTACTATCCATTTAAGACCTCATCAAGGCTCGTAAGAGCCAGATTGTTAAACTTCCCCATGCACTTAGTTTGATGTTCTTTTTTCCAGTTGATTACGGAAGTCCTCGTCCTGTGGCCCGGATGCAAATTAATCGAAGACAAGCCATGTCATTCTCAGTCGCATGGTTCTGTAGAAAGGACTAACAAAGACGTTCAAACAATGTTTGCCTGCTGGCAAAAAGATAATAAGACAACAAAGTGGTCGGAGGGACTGCGCTTCTTTCACTGGCAGAAGAATACACGGTTTCATGTTAGAAGTGGGAGAACACCCAATGAAGCAATGTTTGGCCAGAAGTCTCAACTTGCCATTACTCCAACGAATCTACCGGACGACGTCGAGGAAGGACTAGAGACTGAGCAGCAGCTCGCTGAAGTATTAACAGCTGACAATATTCAGGACGGCACAACTTCCATGTGCAAGGTCTGTGGAGGCCCTTGCTCTGATGATGAAGATCTCTGCTGCCTCTGTGATAAAAAAAAACAAGGAATTAAAATTGAATGAGAGGGAGCTAGAAAAAAAGCAACATAATTGAGCAGAGAAAATGCAGCTGGTTTAAACCATGCGTTTCAGGAAAGTTGCGGTCGGCGACACTGTAATGGTTTCGATCGCTTTTGTTGATCGTTGACGTGCAGAGTTCACTAATGCGAAGGCTGTTGTACTTAAAATGGATGAAAGTGGGACATACAAACTTGGAACAAGGTACAGGATATTGAAACAACTTTACACAAGAAATCAGTTCACACCTTGTGAGCAGCAGTTCTGTTTATAGATGATGTGCCCCAGGAAAGAGAGATAAGCCTCTGTGAAGCAGCAAATGCATGTCCATGGACAAAGTTTTATAAAATGTACCTGCTCTATGTCTTATAACAACAACCGCTGCAAGTGTTAAAATAATCAGAATGTCTGTAACAGCCGATGCAAATGCGGTTCTCCTTGTAAAAATAAGGAATCCTTAAACCATTCTAAATGGGGTACTTTACCCTTACATTTTTTTTTTTTAACTATTGTAAAAAAAAGTTCTGTAATACTTCCAAAGTGGAAAACATTCTGTTCCTCCATCCTTTCACAGAGATCTGTATCCTTGGCGACTTCAATGTTCACCACCAGCTTTAGATTTCCTCCCCCTTCACTGATCATCCTAGTGAATTAGCCTTCAACTTTGCTATCCTCCATGAGCTAGAACAACTGGTGCAACACCCAATATTCTTGATTTTCTCTTTACCTCTAATCCTTCTGCTTATGATGTTACCCTACCTTTTAAGTTAGACTCATTTTATTACAACCTCATATCTTTCCCTATTTCTCCAATCCATCCTCAGGATCCCCTTAAACGGAGGTGACTCTGGCGTTTTGCCTCTGCCAGTTGGGGGGACCTGAGGAAGTATTATGTTGATTTTCCCTGGAATGATTATTGTTTCTTTGTCAGAGACCCATTTCTGTGTACTGAACGCATAACAGAGATTGTAATGTCTGGCATGGAAGCCTATATTCTTTATTTTTCTCAGCCTAAACCTTTTAAACCTCTAATACAACTTATTCTCGTGCTATACATGGTAGAAGTTGCCCAAAAAAAGGTACTTGAGCCTACCATCTCTTGAATCTCATTCACTTTATATTCCTGCCCGGAATCATGCCAAGTCTATTCTTTAATTTGCCAAACATTCCTTCATAAATAGAAAATGTCAAAATCTTTCAAACTTCAACTCCCCCTCGAGAATTCTGGTATCTGGCCAAAGACATCTCTGATAACTTTACTTTTTAATCTTTCCCTCCTTTATTCTTAATGGCACCACTACCATCTCATCTGTCTCCAAAGCTAAACCCTTCTCTCAACCTTTGCTGACAACTCTACCTTGGATGATTCTGGACTTGTCTCTTCTTCTCCTCATTTTGGCTATTTCATACCTGTAATTAAAGTTTTTTGTTTTGATGTTTTCCATCTCCTCGTTGGCATAAACACTCGGAAGACTTATGGACCTGATAGGATCCCTCCTATTGTTCTCTTCCGTGCTTGCACCACCTTGCCTGGCTAAACTCTATATTCACTTCTACTTTTCCTTCTTGCTGAAGTTTGCCCATATTAAGCCTGTTTCTAAAAGGGTGACCGTTGTAATCCCTCATCCTACAGTCTTATAGCCCTAATATCTTGCTTGTCTTAATTTTTTTAATCTATTATCAATACTAAGATTCTTAAACATTTGTCACATCACAGTCGTCTTCTATATGAACGCACGTATGGCTTCCGTTGAGGATGTTCTACTGGTGATCTTTTGGTTTTCCTTACTGAGTCCACTTTTAGAGAATTCGGTGAAACTTTTGCTGTCTCGTTAGACATATCAAAAGCTTTTCATAGTCTAGCACAAAGATTTGATTTCAAAACTGCCCTCCTACTGTTTCTATCCTTCTCTCTGGAACTTTGTCGGAAGTTTCCTTATTGCAGCCGTGGTAGACGGCTACTTTTCTTCTAAATGTATTAACAGTGGTGTTGCTCAGGGATCTGTACTGTCACCCACTCTTTTTCTATTATTCATTAATGACCTTCTTAACCAAACTACTTGATCTATCCAATCCTATGCTGATGATACCACCGTACATCTTTCCACGTTCTTTCAGGAAGTCAACAGATCACGCAGGGACGCCACAAAACGCCTGATTTCTAATCATTCAAAGATTTCTGATTGTGGCAGAGAAAACTTAGTAATATTTAATGCCTCAAAAAACTCAATTCCTCCATATATCAACTCTTCACAAACTACCAGACAACTATCCGCTCTTCTTCAATGACACTCAACTGTCTCCCTCCTTCTACACTGAATATTCTCGGTCTTTCCTTTACTCACATTCTAAACTGGTAACTTAAAATCCCATCTCTTGCTAAAACAGCTTCTATGAAATTAGGCGTTCAGAGGTGTGTTTCTCGCTTCTCCAACAGCTAACTCTTTACAAGGATCTTATCCGTCTTTGTATTGAGTACTCTTCGCATGTTTAAGGGTGTTCGACTCACATAATTTTATTAGATAAGGTGGAATCAAAGGTTTTCCTCTCATTAACAACACTTCTTTAACTGACTGTCTTCAGCCTCTTTTTCGCTGCCGAAATGTTGCATCTTTTATTATTTTTTATTGCTTTTTCATGCTAACTGCTCTACTGGTATTGTTATCTGCATGCCTCCCGTCCTCCTGTGGCCTCGCTGCACAAGGCTTTCTTCTTCCTCTCATTCCTATTCTGTCCAACTCTCTAATGCAATAGTTAACCAGTACTCTCAATCATTCATACCTTTCTCTTATAACCTATGGAACTCGCTGCCTGCTTCTGTATTTCCATCCTGAAACGACTTGACTTCTTTTAAGAGGGAAGTTTAAAGACAATTATCTCAGACTTTTGACTAATTCTATTTTAATCTTTAAGGGAACAAATTCCAACTGGGCTTCTTTATTTAATCTTTTGTTGGCCTTGGCTGGCTTCCCCATCTTTCATAATACACACACACACACACACACACACACACACACACACACACACACACACACACACACACACACACACACACACACACACACACACTCACTCACTCACTCACTCACTCACTCACTCACTCACTCACTCACTCACTCACTCACTCTCTCTCTCTCTCTCTCTCTCTCTCTCTCTCTCTCTCTCTCTCTCTCTCTCTCTCTCTCTCTCTCTCTCTCTCTCTCTCTCTCTCTCTCTCTCTCTCTCTCTCTCTCTCTCTCTCTCTCTCTCTCTATATATATATATATATATATATATATATATATATATATATATATATATATATATATATATATATATATATATATATATATATATGTTTATGTATATATATGTAATGTAAAAAAAATCTATTTCTCTAATATGTCAGTCACCAGTCTTAGTGTATGTAATCCAACTTTTTCCTAATTAATTTTCCCCTCCTTTTTTCAAACATTATTTGCTTTCATGTTGGTACTTTAACTATTCACGGCGTATAAAGTAAACTACTTTTTTTAGTCTTATTTTTTTCTAGTGTACTCATATTCAAAGGGATAATTACTTAAGTTACACAATTGCCTTTCTATATTCTCCTGTATTTTTGCCTTTGCTTGTAGGTTTCATTATTATATATAAATTTTAACATTTGAGTTACTGTTAGTGTCATATAGTTTGAAATCAGTAAAACAAGTAATTCTATTCTTGGGTCTAGGGATATAATCTAGTGAGTGTGAAAGTCTATCCATTCCGATGTAAGAGTTCCGAAGTACCGGTGATACGATAAAAATATTACAGATATCATCTTTAGTGCTACATGCATGTGATAAATGATGCACACACACACACACACACACACACACACACACACACACACACACACACACACACACACACACACACACACACACACACACACACACACACACACACACACACACACACACACACACACACACACACTTATAGACACATATCAATGGCAATAATGTAATAAAATTATGATTAGGAAAATGGAAAATTGGTCATCAAAAATTATAGATGAATTAATATTATCTTGAATCCTTCCTCTTATTAGGGAAAAGGGAAAAGAAAACGTGAAAGTAGGAAAGGAGGTCCGAAATTAATTACTGCTACTACTGGTGGAACAAAAAGAACAGCAGCAACAACATTAACATCAACAACAGCAACTGTTACTGGCATCACTACTACTACTACTACTACTACTACTACTACTACTACTACTACTACTACTACTACTACTACTACTGCTGCTGCTGCTGCTACCACTACTACTACAAGACTACTACTACTACTACTACTACTACTACTACTACTACTACTACTACTGTAAAATTATTACGGGACTGAAGTAAAACTGACATTTTTGCAAGAGTGAAAAATAGATCCTGTTATAAGAATTTCTTATTAAATTAGAAATAATAATAATAATAATAATAATAATAATAATAATAATAATAATAATAATAATAATAATAATAATAATAATAATAATAATAATAATAATAATAATAATAATAATAATAATAATAATAATAATAATAATAATAATAATAATAATAATAAAGAGAGATAGAGAGAGAGAGAGAGAGAGAGAGAGAGAGAGAGAGAGAGAGAGAGAGAGAGAGAGAAATTACTGGTAAGATCAAGTTTTCCGTCATACATAGTTTGAGAGAGAGAGAGAGAGAGAGAGAGAGAGAGAGAGAGAGAGAGAGAGAGAGAGAGAGAGAGAGAGAGAGAGAGAAATTACTGATAAGATCAAGTTTTCCGTAATACATAGTTTGCTTGGGGAAGATAGCGAGAGAGAGAGAGAGAGAGAGAGAGAGAGAGAGAGAGAGAGAGAGAGAGAGAGAGAGAGAGAGAGAGAGAGAGAGAGAGAGAGAGAGAGAGAGATTAAAAAAGAAAAATGGAGGGAGGATGCGATGGTTGGCAGTGGAAAGAAGAGGGGAATGATGGGTGAGGAAGAGGAGAGGCAAAGATATGGCCAAGGATCTGATGGGAGGAGCGAGAGTAACGGGAGGGTGATGGGAAAGAGTATAAAGCTTTTGACTTTGTATTACTGACTGATGAGAGGCGAGAGAGCTTACTGCCTTCCAGCCTCCACATTTCATCAGGAACACAAACAAATAGGAGGAAAAAGGAAAAGAAAGACGATAGAAAAATAAGAGAATAGAGGACGAGAGGAGGCGAGCCTACAAAGGAAGCTTGAAACAAATGAATGAAGGACAGAGAGAGAAGAGAGAGAGAGAGAGAGAGAGAGAGAGAGAGAGAGAGAGAGAGAGAGAGAGAGAGAGAGAGAGAGAGAGGCATACTTTGATTAAAAGAAAGCAAGGTAAGAATTGAGTTAAAGGGAGAAAGTTTAGGAAAAAGAAAGACAGAGAGAGAGAGAGAGAGAGAGAGAGAGAGAGAGAGAGAGAGAGAGAGAGAGAGAGAGAGAGAGAGGGAGAGAGAAGGGTTAGGAAGGAGGGTAGGTCTGCTAATCCACAGCCATGCATCACCTCCAGAACGACTGATTCGCGCCATTAATTCTGCGCTGCGAGAAAACAGATCACAGGAGGGTGGCTGAGGCGGAGGCGCTTCATTTCTCGATTGCATTTCTTTCCTCCGTGTGGTTTGTTTATTCATCACATATTTATTTTTTCTTTTGTTTTTGCTATGTTTGTCTGTCATCATCATTAATTAAATCTGGAACACCACCTCCTGTTTCCCACTGCACGAATTTATTTATTTGTTCATTTATTCATTTATTTGTTTATTTCATTTTTATTTACTTCAGCTTTATTTTCTTACCAATGCGATTTTATTTTTTTATTTCTATCTTAATTCATACACAGCTTGCTAGTGACGTGTTGAATATATATATATTTTTTATTTATATTCCATTATTTTATATTTTTCTTTATTTTTTTTTCTAATTCCCGCTACGGAATTCGGACTTTTGTGAGAATATTTTTACATGTTCTTCTCTCTTGTTTACGATTTTTTTTTCTTCATAATTCTATACTCTATAATTTCACTGACTCCTCCTCCTCCTCCTCCTCCTCCTCCTCCTCCTCCTCCTCCTCCTCTCTCTGTCTCTCCACTACGTAATTCATAAAACGACTTAATTCGCTCTCCCATAAATTTTGTCCCTTCTTTTCTTTCTCAACTTTGCTTATTTATGGCCAAAAACATGTGTTAATAATGACACCATCATCGCTATTGGCATTCCCATTTAGGTCCATCATATCTTTTCTTCCTTCCTTTCTTTCTTTCTTTCCTTTTTTTCTTTTCTTTCTTTCTTTTGTTTGTTTGTTGTTGTTGTTGTTTTTACTATTGTTGTTGTTGATGTATTGTTCTTTTTTCTTTTTATTTGTTATCTATTTACATCATTCATTCCTTGTCTTACTTTTTTGCATTATCATCATGAAGTTACCAAGGGATTTTTTTGTTTCGTTTGTATTTTTAAACAAAAAAAGTCACATAAATAACATCGACCAGACACTTTGAATATATAAACAAGCGTGCAGGATGTCCGTCTGTTATTTGCATGTTAGAAAATATCAGTTTTTTTTTTTATGCGTATGGTGATTTTCACGGTATTCCTAATCGGCATCGTTTTTTTTTTACCACTAACAACACTAGCACTCCCTCTTACTCCTTCTCTTCATCATCATCATCATCATCATCATCATTCCCAAGAACAACATCATTAACAACAACAAAGTGAGTTCATTAACGCAAACACAGGGCTGAATTGCCTACCGGAAGGATGAGTCTTTCTTTGTTAAAAAAGAAAAGTTGTTAAAAAGTTTGTCTGCCTGTGATCATTCCCACTGAGTTGGAAACAGCGCGGCAGCGAGCAACTGTCATGCTATTAATGCATGAATAATAGGAAACGAACGGAAGAGTGATGAACAATTAGTCTTTGTTATGCAAAAAGGTTGAAACGCCAATAAAAAAATAAATTTCCTAAATATATATATATATATATATATATATATATATATATATATATATATATATATATATATATATATATATATATATATATATATATATACAACATCATTCTCTTCCAACTGTATTGATATCTATACAACACCGGCATGCTGTATCTAGAATGAATATATCTGTCTCACCTTATGCCATATACATGAATACCAGACCTGTGTCATACAACACAGGCTCTACCATCACCGCGCTCCGTTGCCCCTAAATGTTCAAAGGTTAGCAAGTGAAGAAAACAAACAATAACTATCGGTTCCCAGTTTTCATAACGAGCATCGTTCATGTGAACAAAACGGATCTCACAAAGAGGGATACGATCGTGTGCAGTAAATTTAATGCTTTGTCGATGCAACGATAATTACACTTGTAAAGTATTGTCCCTTGCAACTTACAATTGGAATGACATAAATAGTAACAATATCACCGTTGAATGAAAGAATGCGTAATGACTAGCTTCCTTGGGGAGCAGAGGAGTGGAGGTAGCGGGAGGTTACCACATGTCATCACAGGACTGGCGCGAGTCACTTCCGTCATTTTTTAGTTAGTAAAGAGAAAAAAACAAATGAAACTCTTGAAAATTGGATTGCTAGGCCATGAATGACCGTGAAGACAAACACAATTAGTCAGAGACACAAAAAAACTTACAGTAGATGTGTCAAGGCTTTTATTATGATAATTATGAAAAAAATTCAAACACTCATTACACACTAAAATAGATGAAAGCACCTCCAATCAGGACCAGATTATGTACCTTCATTAAGAACAACCACCAGTGCAGTAAGTAAGCAATACTGTACTCGTAGCATTCGCCATGTACACTATGATTAATCACCATCATCACTGCCAACAACAACAGTATCACCAGCAAAACCACAACTTCCAGGAAATGCGACGACGCGTGTAATGAAAATCTTCCTTTAAGACAAGATAAACATATGAACAACATCGCACATTCATAAATTTTCACAATCACTTCCTCTTCCTCTTCCCAGTCTTCCGCCTTCTGCTCTCCCAAGCGTGCCTTCGTCAACATACAGCTTGGAAACACGCGAGGCAGCCGTCCGTATTCCTCAAATTTCTCGCTAACGCCTCGTGGTTACCTAAAGAAACTGTACACAAAGATCGCCAGTAGTTAGTGATCAGATGAGTGCAACCTTTCGATGGCACGTTATCGAAGAGATTGCATAAGGGAGAAAGGCAGAGAGAGGAAGGCTGAGACTGCTACAGGCAAGATAACGGAAGGGAGAGAAGTATTAAATCTAATTGATATTGTATTCTAGTGTGCATGAGAGAGAGAGAGAGAGAGAGAGAGAGAGAGAGAGAGAGAGAGAGAGAGAGAGAGAGAGAGATTGATTAGCATAATTCACTCGCAACCAGGGCAGCTGCAGTCTTGGCTTCCCTTCTCTACCATTACGAATACTATCTCTGATTCTCTCGTTCCATCTGCCTGAACCTGAACCCCACTTTTCTCAGCAAATCTTAAATTCCATCTTCACCTTTCTCTCTCTCTCTCTCTCTCTCTCTCTCTCTCTCTCTCTCTCTCTCTCTCTCTCTCTCTCTCTCTCTGTTCCTGATTTCAATTTAGAGGTGAATCTGAGAGAAATTGAGCTCTATTTTGTTTTTAATTTGTCATCTTATTGTGCTTCAAACTCCGGCCATTTCCTCTTGCCGCTTCTCATTCTCTTCATCTCTTCCTCCATCTTCTTCCAGTTCCTTTTTGATAAAATCGAGCCTCCCGTCTCCCTTGCATTGAAATTATTTCAAGCTGACGCCATGTAAACAGAAAAGCCGATGGATTAGAATGGCAAACACACACACACACACACACACACACACACACACACACACACACACACACACACACACACACACACACACAGGCAGAGAGAGAGAGAGAGAGAGAGAGAGAGAGAGAGAGAGAGAGAGAGAGAGAGAGAGAGAGAGAGGTGTCTTACTCGTACCTTTATATTTCAGTCACATCCTACCGCGGATTACGAGGATCTTGAAAACACTGAATCCTCAACAATTTAGGTGCTTCGTTTGCCTGGTCAACAAGTCCCCCTCCGTTTCCTAAGCACATCCTTTTGCTATCCCGCGGCCTTCCTATTATGTTCATTGTCCTCTGCTGCCACTTAAATTCTTGTGTCCTCCAAACTCCCACTTGGCCACTGTGCACATATGCGCGTGCTGCTGCTTTGATCAAATACAATATACATACAGGATGTTTCAGTGAAGGGAAATATCTGGACTAACGGAGAATAGGTTATTCTGGACGGGAAAAAATCATACTTTTGTTGTAAAACTGAAGGAAAAAAAAACGTTGCTGCAGCTGGGGTTCTTTAGCCCAGGTGGGAATACAGGACTATAAGGGAGTTCTTTAATTTCATATCCTCTTTTTCAATTATTTGTTGTTAGATGTTCTTTGTCTTTACACTCGGCAAGGATTGTATGTAGTATTAGTAATTCATATAATGATATAATAAATAATATGTTGGTCAGTTGCGATCTTGTTCAAGTACAGGCAGAAAGAAAACAATCGCATTTCCATAGGCCGTACATTTTCAGCGCATTACCGGAAGAGATACTTAGTGTTGATATTTTTTGACCTTTATGAAAATATTATACTTATTGAACTATGTAAGTATGGAAACAGCGTGTACTAAGAATGCATATGAAACTGACAAGCACACTATACCATGCATGTGAATAGCATGAATATTATTATTTCATCATTTTGTGTCTTGTACTCTTTTATTACAACTATTAATACTGCTGTTGCTTCTCTTACTACTACTAGTAAAGTACTATTCATACTACTCCTACTGCTGTTACTACTACTTTTACCATTTCTACTACTGCTATTACTACTACTACTACTACTACTACTACTACTACTACTACTACTACTACTACTACTACTACTACTACCACTACTACTACACTCACTACTACTACCACCACTACTACTACCACCACTACTACCACCTACCACTACCACCACCACTCACCACCACCACCACCACCACCATTTACCACCACCACCACCACCACCACCACCACCACCACCACCACCACCACCACCACCACCACCACCACCACCACCACCTTCCACCACTACTGCTGCTACTGCTGCTGCTGCTGCTGCACCACCACCACTGCTACTACTACTACTGCTACTAATAATAATAATAATAATAATAATAGTAATAATTCTTATACTACTACTATTACTACTACTACTGCTACGACGACGACGACGACGGCGACTACCACTACCACTACCACTACTCTTACTACTGCTGTGTGTGTGTGTGTGTGTGTGTGTGTGTGTGTGTAAGGGTGTCTACGCGAGTGTACATAAGCATGATATTTTTTGTCCTGATGGAAATCGAGAAACAAGTAGAAAGAAAACAAAGTAAAACACACACACACACACACACAAAAAAAAAACATTCCACGCAGAGTTTCATATGAAACTGGAAGATCTTTAGGAAATGCAAACGAAACCATAAATTTACCAAACGGGGATTAATGCTGTCAATGGAACGCTTTAAATCAATCTTCAGGGCGAGATGAGCAAACTTTGTGGTAAAATTTGTATCGTGAGAAGAAAAGGGGTAATATTTTCATTCTAACTTGAATTACATTAAACTGCTGTTGCCACCCAGTTATAAGCACTTACATGGAGGAAGATTATTACTGAGATTATGACGTAGGTAGAAACTAATTACTCCTGGTAGTGCCTCACTGTGTAAGTAGCTGTGCTGAATCAGTGGTTTAGGGAACATCAGGTGTATGGTCTGACAGGCCTTTTGTTGCATTGGCCTACGTAGAATCACTCATTGTTATTATATCTACAAGTGTGATAACAGCGACGGAGTCTCACAAGGCTGGATTAGGAGTAAAGACCTTTACCTTCCCAAACCCGCACGCAAAGACATCAAGGAAAGACAGGAGCAACAATCCTCTATGGAGAGTTCAAGGAAGACCAAATAATACTATCTGACACCACTCAACACAACACAACAAGGAAACGTACTTTAGAAGCAGGCAGGAAATAAGGCCAAGGAACAGGACTGGATATTTTCTCTCAGCGTCGCCGTCAGTGAAACACATTGGCCCTGGGTGCGTGTGAGCTGTAAACTTCCACAACTGGCTTCCCTCTGGACCACCTTTCTAAATTAGTATGTGTAGCTGCTGCAGGTGTCAAGTGGAGTGGAAGTCAAGAGCCACTCATTACCTGGCAACACTACACCATGCCCTTACAGCTCCCGCACTCTACAATTCTGGCATCTAACACTGCACCTCTCCTTCGTGTCATCAATGCTGGGGACTGCTACATTGACCTGCATGGCGCTTCTCTAGTGTAACTTTGATCTTGCGCTGACTTCGTATGTGGATGGTTAAGATACTGGTAATAAATGTCTTGTAGGAAGCTCAGACTCCAGGTGGAGATGATGTTTAATTAACACTATATGCCAAGGCTGTATAGGTGATGATTACAAGCACCTAACCATGGTGGACACAGAGACGGCTTGATTTTGGTCATAATCTCCTGAACTCTGGGAATTAGCGTTGCTTCCTACATTTATATGCCATTATGTATTCGTGCATTTGGTATACCTCAAAGGCCGCCTGATATGTAGAATCATGGCATTGTAAATCGTGACTGCATTTGTTGAATATGTGATATATAATAATTTACTTGTCTTTTTAACTAGGTATCGGATAGTGTGCGTGCCAATTTTTTATTGTGTATTAGTGAAACTATATGTACATTCATAGTAAGTGGTGGTCAGTTTCTAAGTTTGTAAGTTATGTTGCCATATCAATAAGGTTTGCTCTCAGTGCACTCCACTTAATTTGTCATACTTAAATCCAACGCAAAACCAAGAAATTATCTATCATTTCACTGACTGTGCCAAACAAAATGGTAATTCACAAAACAGGCTTTGCAACTGTTAAATGAGTATTGTCTCGGCCTTTGCGAAACACCAGCAGAAGCACCAGCAGAATAACAATGCTAAACTTATTCATTGTCTTGTTATAAAGAATGAGGTTACTAGAACAACTGCGCTGCCTCAAGAACAATTCATCTTCAATCATGAAATAAAAACAATATTATAAGAAGAAACAATTCTGTGCTATAAAGAGTCTTCCATCTTGAAATGATTAACTCCTCATCTATCAAGGAATCCGAAATCTTGTCGCTTTAAAAGATCTTTCTTGATACATGAGAACTTACTAGGGTCAGATGCTCCCGCCTCTTGATGGAACAATGTTATCACAGGCGGTAATGCATGTTTGACCTTCAGAAGTTTGGACTCTCCTCCAGGGGGTTGCGAAGTTCTGCCAGCGTCAAATTGTTCTCACTTGCTTGTCAACGACAGTGAATCAACTGACCCTTCCTCTTATGTGTGTGTGTGTGTGTGTGTGTGTGTGTGTGTGTGTGTGTGTGTGTGTGTGTGTGTGTGTGTGAGAGAGAGAGAGAGAGAGAGAGAGAGAGAGAGAGAGAGAGAGAGAGAGAGAGAGAGAGAGAGAGAGAGAGAGAGAGAGAGAGAGAGAGAGAGAGAGAGAGAGAGAGAGAGAGAGAGAGAGAGAGAGAGAGAGAGAGAGAGAGAGAGAGAGAGAGAGAGAGAGAGAGAGAGTTATGTGTGCAGTATTGGTGTATTGGTGGTTGGGAAGCAATGTTGCAGGGAGGGAAGGACGGGGGCTGAAGGAAGTTGTGTCGGAGTGTGGAGTTAAGGAGGGCAGTGCTGGGTGAAAGAGTGTTATAGTGAGGGAGGGAGAGTGTTGGAGCAAGGCATTGCTTTCATGTCGTGACAGTGGAAGGATGTTAAGGCAAGGGAGGGTGTGAGAGAGTTTGAGTGAATGAGGAAAAGTGTGCGAAGGAGAGGGGATATTGAAAGAGTTTTACAATAAGGGAGTTTTGAAGATTACAATGATTGAAAATTGATAATTGACCATGAAATTTACGTGCTGTGAAGTTCAGATTTGCGATGAAGTGTTTCACCATTTTTGCTTACTCCTGTTTCATGAAAAATCGAAAAGAGAAACATTGTATGGTCTGTTTCCATTTCATCAGATAAGAGTGAATCGTGAAATCAAAGCAACACAAGTGTAAAAATAACGTTTTATAGCTGAATTACCTATTGCGGGAATCAGCGGAAACGGAGAATGGTGAAAGATTAGTTTTTATTTTCTTCTGCCTTCTGCAGTTTGCAACGCTGTTTTAACACTTAATAAAGATCAACTCAATTATTTGTCATATCTCATACTGTTTTTGATCCAGCGGATGGAGTTAGTTCTGAGAACGTCTTTTGGCAAGACCTGTCGTATTATTCTAAGTTTGAACTTTACTAACTAAGAATTGGGTAGCTTTGCCTTTAAAGAAAAAGACTAATTTCATGTATAAAGAGAAAATATGAATAATTTGTGTTATCATTTACTGAGTGGCTCTGTGATATGTAAGGTATGCAGCAATCACATCTGTTTTGTTGTCAACGGTATCTAGGACAAGAACAAAATCTGGTTTTATATATTATCATCCTACGTCCAGATCAACAGCTAGTCTTTAGGTATATTATATTGGCTTTAGTTCAAAAGCAGAACATAAACACTGAAAAAAGATATATATATATATATATATATATATATATATATATATATATATATATATATATATATATATATATATATATATATATATATATATATATTGTTCCTTCCCATTTGTTGCAGTAAATGAAAGTGTTTTATCTACACTTGGTTAGCTGCACAGTTCCACGAGTACCACTTCATGTAACCACTTTGGTTTCACTGCATTAAAAATAGTATTCTTTCGGAAAGAAAACGGCTATCCAGGAGCTTGAAATGCACTAAAGGAATTTTATGTATCTTGTTACACAATACCCTCCTGGAAAGTGAGTTCATGCTGATAGACATTTTAAACACGTGGCTACCTCACTGATCGACATATGAATGAACAACTTTTCTGGAGCAAGACCATGGCTTGTGTATCTATGTGAACTACTGATTTGCCAATATTAAGCTATGGAAAAAAAAAATGCATTCTTATTATTGTGTCACTGTGTATGAAGTTAATACCAGCTGTAATGCAGCGTGTTAAAGGTGGACATTACACAATAGCAGGGGATTGAAGTGGTGCTTGATTATTTTAATTGGTGGTGACTTAAATAACGAGAACGAAAAGGAAAAAGCCAGACTGCGTTAAGGTGTCAAGAGTTCTACTCGAAGAAACTGACACTCACAGCCGATAGTGAAGAAGTGCTCTTTCCTCATATGGACTTTGCTTTTAAAGAGTATAGAGTCAGAGGTGTTGCGTGGTACACATTCCTCGCTTAAGGACATTTCATGTAGGAACGATCTTGAAGTTAGGGAATCGTTCGTAGTGGCTAAGGGTTGTCTGCTATTTCTCTCTCTCTCTCTCTCTCTCTCTCTCTCTCTCTCTCTCTCTCTCTCTCTCTCTCTGTCTCTGTCTGTCTGTCTGTCTATTTATCTATCTATGTATCTATTTATCTGTAGTATTTCATATACATTCAGATTTTTTGTATCTGACAAAACGAGTAAGCCTAGACGTTGTTAGCGATGGTGCTCTGCTCCAGCCTGTGGTGCACGCAGCACTACACAGGTGTGTAGCATGCAAATCACTCTCCGCGGCAGGTAAATACATGTATTGCGAGGGTCGCCTTTATTAATATACGCTATTATAAACGAAAATAAAAACGGAAGCAGATTAGTACATTTTCATTTGCAAAAACTAAATACGCGCGAGGATAAAATTTTCTGATGTAGCTAATTGCACATTTTTGTCAGTGATGGAAATGTGATTTGGTGCAAATTTTTTTTTTTTTTCGTTCAAATTGAGCTCTGGCAAAGGTAACATGTAGGCGTAAATCGTCGAGTGCGGGAGCTCTCTCTCTCTCTCTCTCTCTCTCTCTCTCTCTCTCTCTCTCTCTCTCTCTCTCTCTCTCTCTCTCTCTCTCTCTCTCTCTCTCTCTCTCTCTCTCTCTCTCTCTCTCTCTCTCTCTTTTTCAAATACAGTGCGTGATCAGACCGTTTACCTTTTGGTCATTAATCAGGCCAACACCCTTTTCGTGTTCTACCAACCATGAGTATCTACATCTGTACCCACTCTCCGTCAGCACAAAAAAAAAAAAACACGTACCTTTCATCTCTCTCTCTCTCTCTCTCTCTCTCTCTCTCTCTCTCTCTCTCTCTCTCTCTCTCTCTCTCTCTCTCTCTCTCTCTCTCTCGTTGTTGGAGCCAATTTTTGCGTCCCAGATCCTCCTTCACTCTGTTCGGAATCCCTCTTCTATATTTATCCTTCTTCAGATGTCTTCCACTTTCCTTTCCCATTCCTACTCTTTACTTTTTATATTCCCTTTCTTGCCTGTCTCTCTATTTATAGTAAATGTGTTTGCTTCTTTGTATGTATTATGTATGATACATCCTATTTGTAGCACCCTTCGCTTCTTTAACACCTTTTTTATATATCTTACCATTTTTTCCCTATTAATGAAGCTTCTATTTTTTCTTCGAGGATACGGGAATGCACTATACCTATCTTGCAATATCTGGTCTATTCTCTCGCACTTTCCCGTAAAGTGACTCATAACACTAACCATGAATCATCGAATTGATTATTATTTTCCTCACCTGGTTTGGGGACAATTCGTTATGAATAACCTGCCGAATGTTGAAATTAACTGTTTGGACAATGATGTCTGTAATGACCATGGTTGTGATGGTTGATATTATTTTGTTGTAGTTGTTCATACTGTCTCGGTGAGTGATTTATTCTCAAAAATATATAAGTCCTTATGAGACGCAGGAAGTGGACGAAAGCTATCATTTTCCAGTTAGAAGGCAAGGAGAGTAGAAATGAATGTGTGAGTTTTATTGTAGAAATCTAAGTCTCTTAATTTAACTGGATAGATTTATGAAAAAAAAAAAAAACATTGAAAGGATATAAGAGATTACTGGGAGTAGGATTAGTGAAGAGCAGGGATGATTTATAATGTATAAGAGGGTGTATGGATCAGGTTATTACCTTTTTAACTCAGAATGGCAATAAAAAAACGTTGAAATTACATAATGGAAGGAAAGTTTCTTCTAGACACACTTCCATGCACACAGATAGACAAAGAGATAGGCAATCGAATAAACACACACACACACACACACACACACACACACACACACACACACACACACACACACACACACACACACACACACACACACACACACACACACACACACACACACACACACACACACACACACACACCACGTACGTATGTGGTTGCATAGAGTATTACGAGAAATGGAGGTTGGTAATGTTGATGTGAATAAGAATTACTATAGTTTTTGGATATAGTTCTGTTTAGGTAGAATGTCATTTAAATTGGTAAATATGAGAATGACTTGCAAAAATCATAGATATAGCACTTGATACTCTGTGTAGAAGGCGAAATTGAAGGTAAAGATCATCAAATGTATGGCAATTATGTTTGAATAAAATGAAAATGCAGTGGTTGATTTTCAAGCCCCATAGAGAATTGAAATATCTTTGCCAAATGAAAGATTATACATCCATGGAGCGTGGAATGGCATATAAAAGAAAACCCTATTTAATCTCATAAAGCAGATTATGGCATAAAGAATAATGTCTCTTTATCCTCCTGTTTGCACTCCGCTAATAACCGGTTGGCTGCTGAGCAACAAAACTTTAGGATCGTTAATTCATCAGGGTTGGGGCACGTGAACGGCGGGCAGCAATAACATGCAGATCGCTCATTTAGTGTGCCTCACAATGCATCATGAGAAGCATCCTAATTGGCACTCATCGCTTCCATACTGAGGAGTGCCGTCCCTAGGGAAAACTATTTTTCGTTTGTGAAATTGTTGTGCTCGGAACAATTGGAATGAATAAAAGAAGTGAATACATTGAACTCAACATGCAATAGAGGTACGATTGAAACGAGCCAAGAGATCGTGAAAACGGAGGCCATTTACCAACGGAAAATGGCTTTCCAAATATAAAGTGATAGGAAGCATGCAATTACTGTGTGTGTGTTTGTGTGCTTGTGTGTGTGTGTGTGTGTGTGTGTGTGTGTGTGTGTGTGTGTGTGTGTGTGTGTGTGTGTGTGTGTGTGTGTGTGTGTGTGTGTGTGTGTAATTCACCTCGGTCGTCTGCTGGTCACCCAGCCAGTCTTCCCCATTACGGAGCGAGCTCAGAGCTCATAGACTGATCTTCGGGTAGGACTATGATCACATCACACAACACACACCCGGAAAGCGAGGCCACAACCCCTCGAGTTACATCCCGTACCTATTTACTTGCTTCATTTGTCTCGCCGCTTCCGGGACTCGAACCCGGCCCCCTCGATTGTGAGTCGAGCGTGCTAACCACTACACTACGCGGTGTGTGTGTGTGTGTGTGTGTGTGTGTGTGTGTGTGTGTGTGTGTGTGTGTGTGTGTGTGTGTGTGTGTGTGTGTGTGTGTGTGTGTGTGTGTGTGTGTGTGTGTGTGTGTGTGTGTGTGTGTGTGTGTGTGTGTGTGTGTGTGTGTGTGTGTGTGTGTGTGTGTGTGTGTGTGTGTGTGTGTGTGTGTGTGTGTGTGTGTGTGTGTGTGTGTGTGTGTGTGTGTGTGTGTGTGTGTGTGTGTGTGTGTGTGTGTGTGTGTGTGTGTGTGTGTGTGTGTGTGTGTGTGTGTGTGTGTGTGTGTGTTTGTGTGTGTTTCCTTGCATGTAGTACGAGTCTGTCTGAGTGAACGTTTACACCTGACACTATAACAACGCTGTAGTTTGATATGAAAGTTTTCAATACATTTCACGTCGGCAAAAATGTGTGATTTTTCACCGAGCACAAATCCCATCCAGTACAATGCAGTGGTACGCAGACAGCCGATCACTCCTGCCATTAACACCTTGCCCAGCCGTGGTATAGAGAAGCAAAGAAAATATGGTCGCCTAAAAACAGTGATCATAGTTTAACGTTTAGTGAGTCATGTGTTAAAATGGACAGGTACTGGTTATATATGTACAAGGAAGTTTGGTAAGATATCTCATGTTTCATTTCATAAACTCACACTCTCTCTCTCTCTCTCTCTCTCTCTCTCTCTCTCTCTCTCTCTCTCTCTCTCTCTCTCTCTCTCTCTCTCTCTCTCTCTCTCTCTCTCTCTCTCTCTGAACCAAGAGTCTTGAGTTAATTAAGCAGCACTTCCTCCGGTGCTCCTTTTTCGTTGTTGTTTTGAAGCGCTTTACTTGCTTCCCTTGAGGCACGCCTGATCTACTAAGGTATTCTGTTGTTCAGTTTCAAGTTACTGTGAATGTCTCTTTTCATAAAGACGTAATTTTTTGTAGCAAAAATGAAAAATACTTCTTTTCATGTAGGTTTTGAATTTAAGATGAAAGGTAGAGGCGGCAAAGTGAAGTGAAAAAAAATATGCTTCTGAGCTGCCTTAACTGTGAGACAAGGGAAATAAAGTCCATAAAAAGAAAAAAACATCTTGTATTAGAATGAATGACAAATCGCTCTCTCTCTCTCTCTCTCTCTCTCTCTCTCTCTCTCTCTCTCTCTCTCTCTCTATATATATATATATATATATATATATATATATATATATATATATATATATATATATATATATATATATATATTCTTTTTTTATGTAAGATGGAGAACTGCGAAGTGCAAAAAAACTATATTAGAAAAAAAGACCCTATGGAATTCCAGTCTCTCTAAAAGATATGAAAGAATGAATCAAAAGAGAGGAACAATTGTCGTGATTCCTCTCTTTAAAAGAAGTTAAGTCGTAGGAAGAAGGAAATACAGAAGCAGGGAGGGAGTTCCAGATTTTACCAGTAAAAGGTATAAATGATTGAGAGTACTGGTTAACTCTTATATTAGAGGGCTGGACAGGATAGAACATGAGAACATAAAAACATCAGAAAAGAGGGAAGCTGCAAGAGGCCGCCAGGCCTATACGAGGCAGTCCTTGTGTGCTTAAGCTGGCTAATTCCATCTATCATCCCCATTCATGAACTTATCTAACCTTCTTTTAAAGCTTCCCCTTGACTCAGCCCTGACGACATGACCACTAAGACCGTTCCACTCATGAATCACTCTGTTTGAAAACCAGTTTCTTCCCATTTCTTTCCTAAACCAGATTTTTTCAAATTTAAATTCATTATTTCCGGTTTTGTCCCCGCTACTGATCCTAAGAACTACATTCATGTCCCCTTTATCAAAACCCTTATACCACTTAAATACTTCTATCAGGTCTCCTCTTAACCTACGTCTCTCTAAGGAATGCAAATTGAGTTTTTTCAGTCTCTCTCCATAGGGAATATCCCTCATTCCCTGTATCTTTTTTAGTCATCCTCCTTTGCACTGACTCCAATACAGCTATGTCCTTCCTGAAATGTGGGGACCAGAATTGTACCGCATAGTCAAGATGTGGCCTGACCAGCGCCAAGTATAATTTTAGTATTACTTCAGGACTCCTGCTTTTATCACTTCTAAAAATGAATCCTAATACTCTATTCGCCTTATTTCTGGCCTCAATACATTGCTTCCTTGTACCGAGATCGGAGCTAACATGACTCCTAAATCTTTCTCATACTCTAAACTTCCTAGTCCCACGTTATCTATCTTGTACCTATTGCTTGGATTATCTCTACCTGCGCTCAATACCCTGCACTTGCTAATATTGAACTGTATTTGCCATCTATCTGTCCATTCTTTCATCCTATTCAAGTCTGCCTGCAAAGCTTTGGCATCCGAACCTAATTAATCTACCTATCTTTGTGTCGTCCGCAAATTTACTGATATCGCTATTAATTCCACTATATAAATTGTTGATATATATTATAAATAACAATGGTCCTAAAATTGAGCCCTGTGGCACCCCACTAACTACTTCTCTCCACTCGGAATTAGATTAATTAATTACTACCCTTTGTCGTCTGTCGTCTAACCACGCTTTAATCCAGCCTAATATTCTACCCTCTATACCGTGTGCATTAAACTTTTATAAGAGCCTCTGGTGAGGTACCTTGTCAAAGGCTTTACTGAAATTTAAGTATAGAATGTCATAATTATCACCTTTATCTACCGCCTCATTAACACTAATATGAAAGCTGAACAAGTTTGTAAGCCACGACTTCACCTTCGTAAATCCATGTTGTGTTTGATTTATCAACCCGTGTTTGTCTAGGTGTTCCCTAATGTTTTTCGCTATAATTGATTCCATTAATTTACCCACAACTGAAGTTAAGCTGACAGGCCTGTAATTAGACGTTAGGGTTTTATCTCCTTCTTAAATATGGGAACCACATTAGCTTCTCTCCACATTATAGGTACCTCACCTGACTCCAGTGACATCCTAAAAGTAACTAGACTCGCTGACGACATTCCTTTAGCTGACGACTTCCTTATATTCCTTTAGAACCCTTATATATATATATATATATATATATATATATATATATATATATATATATATATATATATATATATATATATATATATATATATATATATATATATATATATATATATATATATATATATATATATATATATATATATATATATATATATATATATATATATATATATATATATATATATATACATATACACACACACACACACACACACACACACACACACACACACACACACACACACACACACACACACACACACACACACACACACACACACACACATACAGAGAGAGAGAGAGAGAGAGAGAGAGAGAGAGAGAGAGAGAGAGAGAGAGAGAGAGAGAGAGAGAGAGAATGTGCGGATGTGCGTTACTTGGTAGTTTGAAGACGTAATGATCCCCATGAATTTAGTCTGCGTTCACGTAAGGTGTGCCAGTAACAGTTGTTTCTACGGATACTGTAAAGGCCATCAGTTGCATCTTTTTAGAGACGTAATAGTAGTCAGCTTCCTTTGTCTATCGAAAAAAATAATAATACTCAAAATATTGCAGAGAAAGTGTCTTCTGCACGTAACTCAGGGTGTAATGGACGTGAAGTCATTAAGTACCGATATAAAGTGAAACAACGCTCCTTTACGTGTGTGTGTGTGTGTGTGTGTGTGTGTGTGTGTGTGTGTGTGTGTGTGTGTGTGTGTGTGTGATTCACCACGGTCGTCTGCTGGTCACCCAGTCAGCCTTTCCTCTACGGAGAGAGCTCAGAACTCATAGTGACCGATCTTCTGATAGGACTGAGACCACACCACACTCCACACACCGGGAAAGCGAGGCCACAACCCCTCGAGTTACATCGCGTACCTATTTACTGCTAGGTGAACAGGGGCTACACATTAAGACGCTTGCTAATTTGCCTCGCCGCTTCCCGGAACTTGAACCTAGGCCCTCTCGATTGTGAGTCGAGTGTGCTAACCACTACACTACGCGGAGTGAGTGTGTGTGTAATTTATCTCGGTCGCCTCCTGTGTGTGTGTGTGTGTGTGTGTGTGTGTGTGTGTGTGTGTGTGTGTGTGTGTGTGTGTGTGTGTGTGTGTGTGTGTGTGTGTGTGTGTGTGTGTGTGTGTGTGTGAGTTTGTGTGTGTGTATGGTTTATTTACCTGTGATCGTCTGCTGGCTACTTAGCTACCAGTTACCCTACGGAAAGAGCTCAAAATTCACTGTGACCGAACCTTGGTTAAGATTAACACCTTACACACACACACACACACACACACACACACACACACACACACACACACACACACACACACACACACACACACACACACACACACACACACACACACGCCCGGTAGCTCAATGGTTAGAGCGCTGGCTTCACAAGCCAGATGACCAGGTTTCGATTCCCCGGCCGGGTGGAGATATTTGGGTGTGTCTCCTTTCACGTGTAGCCCCTGTTCACTTAGCAGTGAGTAGGTATGGGATGTAAATCGAGGAGTTGTGACCTTGTTGTCCCGGTGTGTGGTGTGTGCCTGGTCTCAGGCCTATCCGAAGATCGGAAACAATGAGCTCTGAGCTCGTTCCGTAGGGTAACGTCTGCCTGTCTCGTCAGAGACTGCAGCAGATCAAACAAACAGTGAATTACACACATACACACACACACACAAGAGCAGTGAGGCTTACTTGCTGCTGGGAGAACAACTGGCACCATTTATACACCTTAATATGAAACATAAATATACACATTTAAAACACCCTTAAATAATGACTTAGTCTGCTAAGTCACAAATGACTCCCTAGTAGACATAATGTTCCACTAACATATCAAGCTTAACGGTACAGAATGGCAAAGACTAATTCCTATTACAGAAATAATTTTTGGATACTAACATTGTTGCCATGTATAATACTAACACCTCAGACATATGACAACATTGTTCATCATACACCAATTTCAAAGAGTTAACACACACACACACACACACACACACATGGCCCGGTAGCTCAGTGGTTAGAGCGCTGGCTTCACAAGCCAGATGACCGGGGTTCGATTCCTCGGCCGGGTGGAGATATTTGGGTGTGTCTCCTTTCACGTGTAGCCCTGTTCACCTAGTAGTGAGTAGGTACGGGATGTAAATCGAGGAGTTGTGACCTTGTTGTCCCGGTGTGTGTTGTGTGCCTGGTCTCAGGCCTATCCGAAGATCGTAAACAATAAGCTCTGAGTTCGTTCCGTAGGGTAACGTCTGGCTGTCTTGTCAGAGACTGCAGCAGATCAAACAGTGAATTACACACACAAACACACATGTGAACAACCACACACATGTGAACAACCACACACAATGTAAAGGAACATTATATAAGCATATACAACGGACACATATATAAACACACACACACACACACACACACATATCATATACACATAAATGAGCAGCAGAAATACATACATATATACACCTTTATATTGAATACGTGTATACACACATACTTATTGTAATGAAAGCAAAAAGACTTTTACTTGTTTACTGAAGAGTTTATATGCGATATTGTCTTGATATGGTCTGGCAGTGAGTTCTGTAAGTTGGACCCCACACGAGGTACGAGGTAGAAGACACACATGGTCAGCTAAATTTCCCCGTATGTTGCATTCATGATCTTTGTGCATAGAAATATTATCATGTTGAATATTAAGTTGTTTGTATATAGTTAACCCCTAACGTGCGACCAGCCTACATATCGGCGGGTGATATTTGAAAATGTAATGCCGATCAGCTTACATATAGCAAGAGCTGTAAAAAACTGGCGGTAAGAGGTAGTGAGCTGGCGTTAGCACCATTGGAAAGAACGTTTTCTGTAGGTCAAGACTGCTATTGTAACGCTGGCCTGCGCTGCTTACTAGCAGTCCAACCCCGCCCCCAATCCCCACGTGATTCACATAGTGTCTGGTCGATCCTGTCCCTCCCTCTTCCCGCCTCCTCTCCCCTCCCTAGGCCTTCCTTTCCTTTGTGTGCATTGCTGGAGGGTTGTTTGGGTGTCGTGTAAACCTCTGGCGCGCACATACACGCGTACATATGCACACAAAACTTCGTGTGCACCAGAAATGAGCCATGAATTTCGCTTTTTTGTGTTTGTTGTTGTAGGAGGTGATAGCTGTATGATGCAGACATACACGTGGTGTCATGATGTTTCCTGTGTTACACCATTCATTCTAGAGTGGTACAACACATCGAAATCATCAATCTTTCATTGCTTATACGGAAAACTTGCGTTTAAGAGGTGAAACCCCTGTTTTCTGTTGGCCCTCAGGGAGGATATGTTTTTCATTTATCAGACTTTGGCGGCCCGCCACGGCCGAAAGACAGAGCACTTAGAGAGTTACGGATTTCGATTTCAGATGCGGAAAAATATGATCTACAATCCCATAAGAAAAAATAAATCCCTTGGTGAAAGTTGAAAAATACCCGGAAACGGTCGGCCGGTGGGGGAAGAAAGGTAAAAAAAAAAAAACAATCGTACGTAAAGGGTTTTAAAGTAAGAAATATTTATGTATAGAATGACATTTTGATAAATGCATATTATGAAAATACTCTACATCATTTTGTTATTTTTAGGCATACTGCATTTATATGATGGACCCAATTTAGATGTTCATCAATGCAAAAACCCCAAGTCTTATTTTGACATACGTACTTGTTAAATTATTTTATTGTCTATTGTTAGTGGCATATGTAGTTCTACATAGGTAGTTCTAGTTAAGCTGATGATAAGTTTATTTGCCTTTTATCTACTTATTTACTCAATGAAGTTCTGTATTTAGGATTGTATGTAAAGAATTTATATTTTTTGTCCAATAATATATTGGTGTGATCTTTTTTATTTTTTTGTTATTACCTATAGCACCTGTAGGTATACTTAAAGAGAATGTATGGGAAGCCCTGTTCAGCTTCCACCCATTAATGGCGCAGGCAATTTCATTAATAGTGGTACCCATATTACGGCCCATAGCACCACCCAAGCACATCTTTGATGTAACCACCTAGAACCTGGGTATCATGGTGACATGTAGGTAACTTTAAACCACTCAACAAATAGCAAAGTTTCAGAGCGGTATGTGGTGGGATTCAAACCAACTGGTGGACGTCTATCGGATCTCACGCTCACCACCTTATCCACTACGCAACTTGCACATTTAAGGTTAGGAGTTACTTGTAGCTTACCGTTTATATATATATATATATATATATATATATATATATATATATATATATATATATATATATATATATATATATATATATATATATATATATATATATATATATATATATATATATATATATATATATATATATATATATATATATATATATATATATATATATATATATATATATATATATATATATATATATATATATATATATATATATATATATATAAAGGAATAGGACTCAGTATTGACCCTTGTGGTAATCCTTTCCTAAGTTTGTGATTTTTGAAGTTAGTAACCTAGTAAGTGTCAGTCAACACGGATTTCGAAGAAATATATCAAGAGAATCGGCAGTACTGCAGTTTGTTATATATATATATATATATATATATATATATATATATATATATATATATATATATATATATATATATATATATATATATATATATATATATATATATATATATATATATATATATATATATATATATATATATATATATATATATATATATATATATATATATATATATATATATATATATATATATATATATATATATATATATATATATATATATATATATATATATATATATATATATATATATATATATATATATATATATATATATATATATATATATATATATATATATATATATATATATATATATATATATATATATATATATATATATATATATATATATATATATATATATATATATATATATATATATATATATATATATATATATATATATATATATATATATATATATATATATATATATATATATATATATATATATATATATATATATATATATATATATATATATATATATATATATATATATATATATATATATATATATATATATATATTTCTTCGAATCCGTCTAGACTAGTACCTAATAGGTTATTAGTTTCAAGAAAATCACAAAAACCTGTCGAATATTACTCTTTCAATGGCTTTACTAAAACCCGGTAACACTAAAATTGATCGATGATTTGAAATAAAATTTTTGCTGTCAGATTTGTGCATGGGAGTTACTTTAGTAGTTTTTATTTTGTCTGGAAATTTATCTTTTCTAAATGAAAGATTGATAAAATGTGTTAATGAGTTAGCAATACATGTGGCTGTTATACTTTAGTATTTTTGGAGGAACACTATAATAACAAGAAACATTGGGTTTAATTAAGTGCTTTTAAATAACGTTCCATCATTTTTATTCACAAGAGATAAATAAAATGAGTAATCAGAGAAATGAGTAAATGCTGTTTATATTGGTTATTGTCATCGTTGTGTGGTATATAGGCAATATTAAAAAAAATTTCATTGAACTTATTTGGACATTCGCATCTAGTTCGATTATTTCTTTACCATGTTCTAGGAATGTACCAAGTATGGAGCTGATGCATTTCCAGTGGGATTTCGGGTTTGTTTGTGTGTGTGCCTGTGTATGTGTGTGTGTGTGTGTGTGTGTGTGTGTGTGTGTGTGTGTGTGTGTGTGTGTGTGTGTGTGTGTGTGTGTGTGTGTGTGTGTGTGTGTGTGTGTGTGTGTGTGCATGTGTATTGTGATGTTCGAGTGGAGCGTTTATAACGAAGGACATTAAATGTTCAGTCATATATAGATCAGGTCCCACTTTTTTTCAAGTTAGGGAATGAAGTATACTCATAAACTAACGTATCTACCTGTTTTTCGCTCATAATACGATAACCTATCTCTCAGTAGTTCGAGAATGATGATTTCACTCCTCGCTATTTCAAGTATAATGTGGCGCTGACATGTTTTACGTTGTCGATAAGAAAGTGCCTTTTATACCATTCTCCTCAATAACCACCACTCAATAACAGGGACGTGCTGACACCAGCCTTCGTTACAAAAAGGGTACACGGGTTTCCTTTTTGTATGGGAAAGGAATTCGAATAGAGCTTGGAATGGATTCTTCGTAAACGTTATAAGATTAAGATACATTTTTACCAACAGCGGCTACATGCATGAAACATCACTGAAGGGAATGATAGAAAAAAAAAAAAAAAACGGAATAGTGAATTGTATTTACCTCGATTGCTTTTTTTTTTTTTTTCTGTTGATGACTTTTCTTAAATATTGTAGGAATGAAATTAATCAATATCATTTGTTTGTTTGATGTATTATTGCGTTCTTAAAAACAATGCATTTCAGTTCCGATAGAAGTACGATAAGATATGCACTCTCGTAACCGTATATTCAGGGAGATTTGGAACGAGCACGACATCTAAGTTGCTTGGATGTCAGTTGATTTGCACCATTGCTGGATACAAGCGCCGCCCAGGTCAAACTAGTCAAGCTCGTTAGACCGTACTGGTCTCCATTTCACTAGAACTTTTAAGGAAAGGTGGAGAGATTGTTAATATTTCATAACACTTATCAGATTCCTAATTATGGTGTCTATAATGCACGATGGCTGCTTCATTAATTAATGCACGACGCACTTTACTATAAGTTATAAAAAATATACATAGATTTGTTGTCACCTATGTAGTTATGAAGAAAAAAAAATGTAAGGATAATTTGGCATAACAGCCATTCACCGAAGAACATTTTCCATTTCAACTTATGGATATGATATGATGTGTAATTCGGCTATTAATTAGTGTCATTACATTAAAGTATGGAATTAATAATTTGCTCAACATATTGTAGAGTCACTATTATTTTATTGCATATGTATTTGGAACCGACATTTTCTTACACTGTGTGCCCTCTGTATTTAGCGATACGAGCCGTCTTTTCCGCCACTACCAGTCTGGCTCCCCATGACCATATACAACTATCTTGACTCATGTCAGGAAAACAAATGAAAGAGATGCGACAAACGTGTTTGGCGAGAGTCAGGCAAAGAGAATGATAATGTGATAGGATGTTTATGCGCAGGAGAGAGAGAGAGAGAGAGAGAGAGAGAGAGAGAGAGAGAGAGAGAGAGAGAGAGAGAGAGAGAGAGAGAGAGAGAGAGAGAGAGAGAGAGAGAAAGAGAGTTGGAGATAAGAAGGTAAGGGTGATGAAGAGTGGAAAACAAGGAATCGTAGAAAGGAATCGTGAGAACATACGACTAAAAGAGAAACGGAAGAATATGGGGTAGAGATTGAAGGGATAACATGAAGTAATGGACGATGGTAAGTAAAGAAAGACAAGACAAGGGGCGAGGAGCGAACGAATCAAGGACGAAGAGCAGGGTGTGGAAGGACACAAGACAAGGAACAGTCAAGTGGAGAATAGATGAAAATGTAAAAAGCGGGCCAGGGGTGTGAGCCTAACAAGGAGGAAGTGAGTTAGTGGGAGAGAGACAGGTGTGTGGGGAAGGTGTTCAGTGTTTACCACTATAGGTGTTCTGTCAGGGCTATAGGTGTAAACATATCGGCGCCTGTTTAGTGTCACAGCCGCCAGTGTTGTGAGCGTGAGTCTGTACATGAAGGGGAAAGGAGTGACTGGAGAGATAAAGTACCAATGGGAAATATACTAAAAAATAGCATGCTTACTTTTGTTAAGTATAAACGAAAAAGCTAAATGTTAGTGATTATTTAAAAGGTTTAATGACTGTTAAGATAGTAAGTCAAAATGAAGGAAAGCATAAGGGTGGAAGGATGACTAAATGAAATAATAAATAACTATATATTCAAACATAGCAAAAGTACCTACATACACGTATAAACACTGCACACACACACACACACACACACACACACACACACACACACACACACACACACACACACACACACACACACACACACACACACACACACACACACACACACACACACACACACACACACACACACACACACACACACACACACACACACACACACATGAGAGAGAGAGAGAGAGAGAGAGAGAGAGAGAGAGAGAGAGAGAGAGAGAGAATAGATAAGGAAAAGAATGAAACTTTGGTGATAGGGTAAAAGTTGAGAAGATGGAACAAGGGATGTAGAGAAGGAAAAAGAAGTTTGCCTTATCTTAATTCACCATTATTACCTTGAATCTTGTGATGGTAGTGACTTTCATATATTGAAATGTTCCGTTATACAAATGAATAGTTTAATTTCAGGTATACATATGTCACCTCGAAGATAGAATAAAAAAAAATATTTAGAAAAGTCATCTTAATTAGTAGATTGCATTGACAGATCATGAGTGTTGACATAATAGAAAACAGACTGAAAAGTTCATGGTTCGGTTAGAAATTGCATAGTGTTGTTCATTTTCTCTTTTATGTGTTTACTATCTTTACCTTCTCTATTCCACCGCTGGTCAAAGATATATAGCATTCTACTCGATTTTTAAACTGACCTAGAAAAGCAGAAAAATTCGTTCATACACGCTGTTTTTAACAATAACAATCATGGGAGGAGAAGAATATAGGTTAAACATTTCGGGAATGCAAGCAACTGAGATGAGGGAGAAATATTAATTTGAGGAAAGATAGTTTCATATGCAAAGGTTAGAGTAATATGTTAGAAAACAACGAAGCTCATGTGCTGAAAGAGAATTGAAGCAGCACAACATGTCAGATATTCCAGCACAAAGGTGTTTCCCGGAACGTTTGGTTTAGGTGTATGCTTGCAAAACTTTGTTCATTTATATTATGCACACACACACACACACACACACACACACACACACACACACACACACACACACACACACACACACACACACACACACACACACACACACACACACACACACACACACACACACACACACACACACACACACACACACACACACACACACACACAGAAAGAAAGAGAACCAATAACCACGTATATATAGCGACATTGCAATCTGTGACAAATATCATTCGAAAGTTCTCTTCCTTATCAAAATATTTTCCCTTGCGGACATGCCTTTCCCTTACATATCTTTCTCCCCTATGTTTTTTTCCTTTCTTCCCCTTCTCATCTCTCCCCTTTCCGTCCTTTATTTCTTCTTCCTTCCCAGTTTCTTCCGTCTCACTTTCTTCTTCCGTCCCTCGAGACTCGTGTTTACAAGGATTCATGCGGTTCCAAGGCTTCCACATTTGTTTAGTTTCATGCGCCAAGGGATTGCCGTCAGTGCCAGCCTCTCCTCTCCCTTTCCTGCACTCCCTTTCCTTCCTCTCTGCTGTCTTTGACTTTGCCCTCTTTTTCTTTTATTATACTCTCCCTCTCTAGCCCTCCTATTGGCCCTACTCCTCCACTTACTCCTCCTCCTACTATTCCTCCTTTTTCCACTCTATCCGCCTCCTCCTCCTCCTCCTCCTCCTCCTCCTCCTCCTCCTCCTCCTCCTCCTCCTCCTCCTCCTCCTCTTTCTTTTAGTTTTTGTTCCTCTTCCCTCCTCCTCCTCCTCCTCCTCCTTCTCCTCCTCCTCCTCCTCTTCCTCCTCCTCTTCCTCCTCTCCTCCTCCTCCTCCTCCTCCTCCTCCTCCTCCTCCTCCTCCTCCTCCTCCTCCTCCTCCTCTTTCATTTAGTTTTTGTTTCTCTTCCCTTCTTCCTTTAGTCTCTATCTTCATATTCTTTCTAGTTTTCTAGTTTCTTTTTGTCTTTTCCTCTTCGTTTCGCCTTTTCGAAGTCTTCCTTTTCTTTCTCTTCTTTTCTCGCCTTATCCTCCATGTCCTTGGCGTCTTATTTCCCCTTGCTTTCTCAAGTGGTTCCCTCTAGAAAGATTTCATTGCAAGCATCGGATGGCCCTACGCCCGACATAAATAATCAAAGTAATTCATCCACATCCGCTGCGACGTGAACGTTGAAAATTTCTCAGCGCGTCTTCATAATATATCTTTCCCAAGGAGCAACGTCATACCGTCTGCCTTGAGAAGCCCTCCTTCTCATTTTTCTTCAGGAGTTTCAGGGACTATATGCGAATTTCTGTCACCGCATCAGGTAAATTACTCGCTCTCAGAGTTCCGTCTCTACATATTGTCCAGGACTATTCGATGTCTTACTGTTGGAATACTGTGTCAGGTTAGCAAAAGTAAACTCCTCTTTGAGGCTACTATGAAATCTCCTTAAAGTAACAGTTTTTATATTTCTTCAATGGAATTGTGATATGCCTGCCTCCCAAGAGGAGATCAGTCCACGATCAAATTTCTTTCCAATGTGTTTATGCCTCCAAGAGGCAATGATGGGAGACTTGGTTCTTTCGCTCCTCCAGGATATTGTGCATTTTATTCTGGTTTTCATTTAGGCAAAGCACCACGGTGGCATTGCAATTCTGGTTCTCAATTATATACTTTATTCTAGTTACGAACTGCAAACTCCACTACAAACCGCAAACTCAACTATAGGCTGGTGCAGCTCTAAAATTGTCAAGCCTTTCATATATGGTTTGTAGTATTTACCTTCAACTCGGTATTTCTATCGAAAGGAGTGCCACGACATTTTCATGAGCTAGTTCGAGTTCGATCTCCGCGGCTTACTTCGTATATTCATTCTACAGTTTTTATTTATTTTTTCTTATGAATTTGAATTGGGGGCGTTCTGTCCAAAATTCGTTCTCTTAATGTACACCCACACCCACCCACACACACACACACACACACACACACACACACACACACACACACACAGATCGGTCTATGAGCTCTGAGCTCGCTCCGTAATGGGGAAGACTGGCTGGGTGACCAGCAGGCGACCGAGGTGAATTACACACACACACACACACACACACACACACACACACACACACACACACACACTCTCTCTCTCTCTCTCTCTCTCTCTCTCTCTCTCTCTCTCTCTCTCTCTCTCTCTCTCTCTGTCTCTGTCTCTGTCTCTGTCTCTCTCTCTCTCTGTCTCTCTCTCTCTCTCTCTCTCTCTCTCTCTCTCTCTCTCTCTCTCTCTCTCTCTCTCTCTCTCTCTCTCTCTCTCTCTCTCTCTCTCTCTCTCTCTCTCTCTCTCTCTCTCTCTCTCTCTCTCTCTCTCTCTCTCTCTCTCTCTCTCTCTCTCTCTCTCTCTCTCTCTCTCTCTCTCTCTCTCTCTCTCTCTCTCTCTCTCTCTCTCTCTCTCTCTCTCTCTCTCTCTCTCTCTCTCTCTCTCTCTCTCTCTCTCTCTCTCTCTCTCTCTCTCTCTATATATATATATATATATATATATATATATATATATATATATATACACACTGTAATCAATAACGCAACACGCTCTAAATTACAGGCCGCGTGTCATAAGCAAGTCGTGTCACACTTTTTGCTGTGGTTATAAACAGTGTCATGGGTTTGCTTTCAGATGCAGTTTCTGGTAGCTAATTATGTCGATGATTTGTCAGTCTCTTTTCTGCGGGGCGAGTGTCATTAAGTGAAGGGAGGCTGCAATTAACAGTTAATGGGATTTCTTTGTGGGCTGCAAATTGGCCGTTTTGTTCCTCGGCTTCGAAGATTATTTCTGTACAATTATGCTGTCTTCCTGGTGTTAACACAGGCTGTTGGTCATTTGTACATGTACGATAAAAGAATCTTTTGTGTGGAATAAACTTCTTTCCTAGAGCTTTTATTTGACAGTCGCTTAATTTTTGTTCCCCATCTTCCTTTTTTTCTGTTATGGCCTATAGTGCCTGAAGGTATACTTGAATAGTATGTATGGGAAGCGTTGTTCAGCTTCCACCCATTAGTGGCGCAAGTAATTTTGTTTATAGTGGTACCCTTATTAGGGCTCATATCACCACCCAAGCGCATCTTTGGTGTAACCACCTAGAACCAGGGTATCATGGTGACATATAGGTAACTTTAAACCACTCGACAAATGGCAAAGTTTGAAGGTAGTACGTGGTGGGATTCGAACCTACGCGTGGACGTCTGCCCGATTCCTTCTAGTAGGAATATTACTTAGATAGTAAGGTAAGAAAACACCCAACACTATACTTATACACATATTCTACACTTATACATCTGGCAGCCACACATACCCCACAATCCTCAGAAGGGTTGCACCAGACAATGGAGAGGATACACACACACCGAGTTAGCCAGAATTGCTTTATCCCCTGTATAGCCGGTTAAAGAACAATACACATGTTGATTGTCTCCTGGACTTTACTTCAAGGCCCGTGATACTGACAGTTTGATCAACACACGCAGATACTTATATAGGGCACTGTGAAAACCCACCGACAAGAGCATTGAATCACCGGCTTGTGGACAGACGCTTCCCCAGTGTGTTTTGGCTTTTTTTTCATCTACAGACTACAGTTCTGTGGTGTGTTATATGTCCGTAGCACAGTGATATTGTGTTTCCTGTGCAGTGATAACAGTGTTTAGTGAAGTGTAGTGGTGTTTTTTTTCGGTGCTATCAGGAGTACCGTCGTCCCTATTTGCCCGACATGTTGACTGTCTCCTGAACTTTATTTCAAGCACCGTGATACTGATAGCTTCATGAACACACGCGGACACTTATATAACGCTCTGTAAGAACCCACCTACACTTCTATAAAGGTTACTGAGCGTTTCTCCACATTTCTAACTACTGTCTTGCTATTCCTGGTCAGAACTTTTTACCAGATTATAAGTCCCATGCATTATTCTTAGAACTCTATTCCGCACATTTTGCCACCAGATGGTTCAAAGTTTTATGCTGGAGTCGGATGCATTGCTATTTTTTCTCATATTGCCAAGACTGTAGTTCACGGGGTGTAGCTTAATTCTGTCTTTTTTTTTATGGCAGAGCTGTTGGCCATTATCCTGGCTTATTCTTCCTGTTTCGTACTTTACAATATTTTTTTAGCGGTTTCTGAAATCCTATCTCTAATATGGAACTATTAAATCCTTTCTCTCGTCATTCTCTTGTTTTGTAATTTTTTAAGTGGTTCCGCTCTCTACATCATATTGTTGGGTTTGTTGGGTCCAATCACGTGTGGGAGTTTCGGGGAATGAGAAGGCTGATAGGCTGTCGAAATGTGTAGTCTCGTTGTTCTTCCAGCCCTGTTCCATTTCATGATTTGTACCACATTAACAATAACAAGGTGGCAGTTCTTGCCATTTGGCAAAACAGGTGGGGAGGCTTTAGTTCAGTGGTTCCCAACCAGGGGTCCATGGAAGAATTTCAAGGGGTCCATAGAGATTCTACTTATTTTTAAATTTATTATACTGGAATTAGGAGACATGCGGCTCAGAATAAAATTTATACTACTGTTCACAATCCTTAAAACTGAATGCTTAAATGTTAGAATTGCTCTACATTAGCTAACAGTATCAGCGGTGTCAAACTCACGGTCCATGTGACAAATTTGGCCCTTGGGATGGTCATGGGACAAAATCTCCCTGCAGACTCTGCAGGAGATTTTGTCCCGCTTCTTCTCTCTTCGCCAGGAAGTTGAAATGTTTCTTGATGTACAGAAAAAATGTGACCTGTTGGAGATATTGAAATCAGAACACTTTGAGCTCCGCCTTGCTTATCTTGTGGACATATTTGAAATCTTCAACCAGCTGAACTTGAGACTCCAAGGAAAGGATTCAAACTTGCTCAGCCACTGTGACTCAATACATGCATTTTGGCCAAATTGGAGCTGTATAAGAAGAGAGTGAGTGTAGGAAAATTTATGATGTTTCCATCATTGAATGAAGTTCTTGCTGATGGTCAGCTTTCAAGTACCTTGTCCAAGGAAATCATGGACCACTTGTCTCAGCTAGATGATGAATTTCGCCGTTACTTTCCTGACTTGAGCCCTCAGCATGCAGGATTAGCAAAAAATCCTTTCTTATGTCAGGTTGATGATGTGTTAGAAGACGCACAAGAAGAGTTCATTGAGCTTCTCCATGATTCAACAGCCAAGAATGTGTTCCAGTCAAACTCCTTGTCTAGCTTCTGGTGTTCAATGATGGAATCATATCCAAAAATAAGTGATCTGGCAGTTCGAGTTCTTTTGCCTTTTGCTTCAACCTACCTGTGCGAAAGTGGGTTTTCTTCATTACTTGCAATAAAAACAAAATCAAGGAACAAGCTGTCTGTGGAAGATGACTTGAGGTGTGCACTGGCTGCCACTGAGCCAAGGATTCATGAGCTGGTTGCTCAAAACAACCACAAAAGTCCCATTGAGAAATATAAAGTGACATACTTTTTCGCAACCAATGAAAAGTTTCATTCACTGCTGTTTTGTGATTTTTGTTGTATTCATACAGTTTTGTGATTCTTTTATTCATACATGTGCTTGCAAGCTCAAAAAAGGGCAAATATTATAAAGATAGTTTTTGCACACAATACCTACAACTATAACAACATTAACATAACATTTTTCCTATGTGTTTTACTTAAATCAAAAAGTGCTGAACGGAATGTTTTCTGATTTCATATAAATAGGCCTACATCTTAATCAGCATAACAATGGAAGGCATTTTACATTAATATATTCATTTCTTGCAGAAAAATCTTTTATTAATTTTCTTGGCTTAACCTATTTCGTTGTAGGGGGTCCACAGGTGAAACAATGACTGGAAAAGGGGGAACGGGACAAATAAGGTTGGGAACCGCTGCAGAGATTGTACCGGCTAGTATCCGGACAGATCACACGTGTCTCACACATGGTTACCTTATATCTCAAGAAAACAACAATATTATTATGACTGCATAGTCTTTCTTACAATTCGACAGTTTCTGGCAAGGTGTTTCTGACTAGTGGAACAGCAGGACCGAAACGACTACTTCTTTCGTTGTCGGGGTGAAGATGTGACTTGCCGAATCTCACAGACTCTTGGAGAAAGTTTTTTTTCTCTTTTCCCCAGGACATGGGACCCTCATGTTTGTAGACAAGTCTCGTCTTTTGAATGAATTAAAGCTTCGTTTTTTAAATATCATTAGTTTCAATTACTTTAATAGTGATATAATATTTTCTTTTAGTTTCTGGCTTAGCACCGGCAGGTGCTTAGTGAAGAAGAAGCATAATGAACAACACTGGTTCATGGAGACTGGGTCAGTGGGATCAACGCCTTGGGTACGAAACCAACAACGCCAGATGAGCTGCTTTGGATCAGTGGAGTTAGTACCACCTCACGTGAATTTATACGTTCAGATACC
>NC_059297.1:10074410-10089410 GCF_017591435.1 Portunus trituberculatus
CCGCACACACACACACACACACACACACACACACACACACACACACACACACACACACACACACACACACAGCGTAGTGTAGTGGTTAGCACGCTCGACTCACAATCGAGAGGGCCGGGTTCGAGTCCCGGCGCGGCGAGGCAAATAAATGGGCAAGCCTCTTAATGTGTAGGCCCTGTTCACCTAGCAGTAAATAGGTACGGGATATAACTCGAGGGATTGTGGCCTCGCTTTGCCGATGTGTAGTGTGTGTTGTGGTCTCAGTCCTACCCGAAGATCAGTCTATGAGCTCTGAGCTCGCTCCGTAATGGGGACGACTGGCTGGGTGACCAGCAGACGACCGTGGTGAATTACACATATACGCAGCCACACACGCACACACGCCCACCCACCCATACACACACACACAGTATATATATATATATATATATATATATATATATATATATATATATATATATATATATATATATATATATATATATATATATATATATATATATATATATATATATATATATATATATATATATATATATATATATATATATATATATATATATATATATATATATATATGATCCTTTCTTTCTATATAATTGAAAATCCGATGTGGTGTTAATTGAATAGCTCTTTGTTATGCTATCATACATTTTTTACACTCAATGATTTCACAGATATGAAACAAGGACATGAATCTTTATTTCTATGTACGTTTTTACATTCAGATAGTTACAGTTTTTTGTATTTGCTTTTTAGTGTAAGTTACTAAGAATTAGAAGTTATTAATTCTGCCAAAAATTTGTTTTATTACATGTTCGTTAGCCATATTAATTTCCACGACAAATGTAGAATATAGAGAGAGGAGAATAAAAATACAAGATTGTTGGTAATCTTGGAGTGTCGAATGCACTAATGAGACTCAGCTGGCAGTAGAAGCTGTGTTCGGGTATATCTTCGTCAGCTTAATTAAAAGAAACCTACCATAGTATCTTCGTTTCATCGTCTTTCTCAAAGTCTGAAATTCTTTCTCGCGCTATTTTCCCACTTCCTACAACTTGGACTCCTTCAAGGAAGGAGTATTAAGACACCTCAGGAACTAAATTGCTCTTGCTCTTTTGTTAACTCCGAATTTCTTTTCTCGAGCGATATTTTGTGGACACATTTCGAAGCTTTTTTTTTTCCATGCAATTTGTCCTTTTATCTTCTTTATATGTGACTCATTATGTTTATCAAAATGTATATCTACATTTTTAGTACATGCAAGAACACATTTTCCATATACCATTCATGCACACAAAGATTTTTCTCCTAGTAACTCGAGTCTTCCTCACGCCTCCCTCCTCTCTCCACGCCTGCCGGAAGGGTGCAGACGTGTCCTACCTTCCTCAAGTCTGCGTCAACACATGTCCAAAGTAAAAAGTCAGTTTTCGGGCCGCCTTCTCCCCTTCCCCTACCATGACCTGTCAATCACTGTCTGCACGTCAGTTACTCAGTCAGGAGGTAACTGAAAGCAAATTACCCCTACCGCACATGCATCCTTTCCTCCTTTCGCTCTCTCTCTCTCTCTCTCTCTCTCTCTCTCTCTCTCTCTCTCTCTCTCTCTCTCTCTCTCTCTCTCTCTCTCTCTCTCTCTCTCTCTCTCTCTCTCTCTCTCTCTCTCTCTCTCTCTCTCTCTCTCTCTCTCTCTCTCTCTCTCTCTCTCTCTCTCTCTCTCTCTCTCTCTCTCTCAAGAACACACACACACACACACACACACACACACACACACACACACACACACACACACACACACACACACACACACACACACACACTAGGTGCCATCTCCCATAACCTCTAAGAATTCATCCAAAACTTGCACTGGAGCGTCTGCCGAGAGGAAGAAAACTTTTGCCAAGGACACAACCACAATTTGCCAGGGAACGCGACCGCTCGAGCTGCAGCTAAGTGGTGTATATTTATGTCCCTCTTGAACTCGTCTCTCTCTCTCTCTCTCTCTCTCTCTCTCTCTCTCTCTCTCTCTCTCTCTCTCTCTCTCTCGTGAAGACCAAGTCCTCAGGGATCTCACGTACCGTTTTCTTAGCTATGAATAAATATGCATGCGCTATTTCGTTTCACCTGAGGATATTTTTTGTGTCCGGAGGATTGTGATGTCTCTACTGCTCCTTAGAACAGTGCCAGGGGTGCTTGTGGTGATGGGAGTGATAATGGTAGGTGTGACGATGGTGATACTGTTATCTTTTGTGTTTGTGATGTCTTTGATGTTGCTCAGAACAGTGACAGTGGTAGTGAGAATGGAGGTTAATGGTGAAGATGGCATTGGTTTCTGTTGGTGGTAATAGTTTATGATGGTTATGTTAATGATGACGGCAGTGGTGGTGATGGTGGTGATAATGATAATAGCAATATTGTTGACAGACGGTGGTGACGTGCTGTGGTAGTGTGTGTGTGTGTGTGTGTGTGTGTGTGTGTGTGTGGTGTGCGTAGTGTTGGTATTGCTGTTGGCAGTGGCTCTGGTGTGTTGTTAATGGTGGGAGCGGTGGCAACAGTTGCAGTGGAATGTTCTTTTGCTCTATTGATGGTGTTGATGTTGTTTGTGGCAGCGTTGATTCTGGTGGTGATGGTGGTGGTTGTGAGAGTGGAAATGTTGGCAGTGCTGTGTTGGAAGTGGTGGCAATAGTGATGGTGTTTTTGTCGTTGGGTGTTGTGGTGGTGGTGGAGTCGGTGGTGGTGGCAGTGGTGGAGTCATCTCATATTGGGACGTGTCGTGAGGGGAGGATTTCATCTGTAATATATTCATAACTATTTATGCATATATATATTTGTATTAACTCTAGTATGGCCAGTGTGCAGTGGGGAACGTAGAGAGAGAGAGAGAGAGAGAGAGAGAGAGAGAGAGAGAGAGAGAGAGAGAGAGAGAGAGCGTCACTGTGTAGTAGAAGACATACCTTGTTTACACCGCACCCAAAAAGCTAGTAAACCCTTTTATCACTTCACTGGTCACTCTTTAAAGATAGATGAATAGGACTGGGAGACAATAATGAACACCTGCTGGAATGTAACCAAGCCACAAACCAAGGCGATACGAGACAAAACAAGACATTTCCTTGCTGTTGCCTGCACTCACCTCTCCTGGATATGTGAATTGACGCGAAAACAAACACATTCCTTGGCTTCCCTGAAAAGCCAATTCACTGTTATCTCACCTTTTTATAGATGCACGTGCGATTTACTACTGCCTCGATTTTTAGTGCCTTGCAGGTTCCTCAGGCTGGAGGTGTCGTTAACGATCTTGCCTGGGGAGGCCCTTCGTCAGGGTGGGAGCGGTGGGAAGTGAGTGGTGCGCCTGGCTCTCCCATTCACCTCTTTTCTTTGTTTTCTTTATGAAGATGGGAAGGCGAAAGAAGAGACGTGTGAATAAACCCGATATGAATTGTTGATCCTTCCGCCGGGAGCCTGGATGCATTATATAACTACCGGGAGTGATGGAAATAACTTTTTTCCCTGTCATTTCCGTCTAATACCACTTCTTTATCGTTATGTCTAATTTGTCTCCTGGAGTTAGTGGTGGAGCTTAAAGTTCGAAGAACTAGAAAAGCAGTGGTGTTTATGAGTAGATGGCGGCGGCGTGGTGTATGAAGTAATGGTGTTTATTGGTTTTAGGCAGAAGCCCTCCTGGTGTGGCCTGGTAGTGACTGTGCTGTCAGTGTTCCGCTCTCTCTCTCTCTCTCTCTCTCTCTCTCTCTCTCTCTCTCTCTCTCTCTCTCTCTCTCTCTCTCTCTCTCTCTCTCTCTCTCTCTCTCTCTCTCTCTCTTATACAAATTACATTTACATTTCAGAGTGATTACATTATAGTACATCTTATGTGCTAAATGTATTTTATAGGCTAAAGGCACAATTTTAGTGTACCTATCTAAAAGCCTAACTCTGATCTAGTTCACGTCAGCCCTGCCTCGACAACCAGTTATTTACTGACACTTTAAAGTCTTGTAGGGTTGCCACTTCCAAATTTATCACAGATGTTAGCAGGGCGTTCCACGAACTTGCGTATTTATTGATATACTGCCGCTACTGGTGCCACGTCCGGCAACGGGGCTGTAGCATCTCACAAGGTGTCTGAGCGACAACCCTCGTGGCCACAAGGGGCCGCCGCTGTAGCTGCCTTAGCGTTTGTAGGTGACTCACTCGCTTCACTTGCACTTTAAATATAACGGTGAGTCCCGCCATGTCGCGAAGCTGTTGTAGAGATTACAGTCATGGCTCCTGCCCAGCTCCTCTTTCCTTTATGAGCCGCGCTGCTCGCTCCTGTACCTTGTCTAGGAGAACAAGGTGCTTCCTGGCAGCGCCGCCCCAGGCAACGCACGCATACTCCAGGGATGAACGAATTTGTGCCTTGTAGAGAACCTCCAGGCCCCTATTGTCGAGGGGAGCCACGACATCCTCCTTAGAGATGCCAACTTCCCCGAGGCTTCTCTGGCGAGTCGCTCGATGTGGGATTTGAAGGTCAGCCTGCAGTCATAGGTGACCCCCAGTACCTCCACCTCGTCCTGTGGTGCCAGTGTCCTCCCATTGAAGTCGAGGCTCAGGGGTACACTTGACCTGGTGACGTGGAACAGCTGGATCTTGTGTGATGCAAACTTCACCTGACACATGCTGCCCCAGGCGATGATGCGTCTCAAGTTTGTGTTGAGCTGAGCTGCGACGGCGGACGTCTACCCCTAGTCGTGGCTGTGGGTCACAGTGAGGTCGTCCGCGTACACCTTTATACTGGGGATGAGGTGCAACAAGTCAATTATATAAATATTCCAAAGCAGCGGGCCGAGACAGCTTCCCTGAGAAACACCTGCTCGTATGGGCTGCACCTCAGACTCCCGACCACCGACAGTCACCCGCAGGTGTCTGTCCTTCAGGTTATCCTGAAGGAGTGGCAGGAGTGCCCCGTCAATGCCGGCTGCGTAGAGCTTCGTAACCAAGGTTGAATGTCACACACGGTCAAAAGCCCTTTCGATGTCCAGAGCCACGACAGCAGTGGCCCTGCCATGGTCGAGCTCTAACGTCAGCAGTAGGTGCAGGTCTGCTGCTGACTTCCCCTGTTGAAATTCAAACTGCCCAGTGCATAGCAGGTGGTGTGTCTCAAGGTGCTGTGCCACTCTTGAGGCCACTATTGTCTCCAACACTTTGCTCAGCACCGGCAGCAGGGAAACAGGGCGATAATTTTTCACATCAATTTTCGCACTTTTTTTATGCACTGGCACTACATTGCTAATTTTCCAGCTTTTTGGCCACGTGTTGGTTTGGAGGTAATTATTGAATAGTGTGGCGAGTGGGCGTGCCAGCTCGTTGGCACACTGGCGAAGCAGGCAGGGGCTAATATAGTCCGGCCCTACCGCCTTCCTCTCGTCCAGTTTTGTGAAGATGGATCGCACTTCTGCCTCAGTTGTTGTTATTTGTTGTAATTTGTTTTTGATGGTTTGAGGCAGTGTTGGAAGTGGCTTGTCAGGGTCAGGCACGCTCATCTTGGAGGCGAAGTGTCTGGCCAGGTCTGCCTTGTCCTTGGCAGTGTGAGCCACACTATCATCCCGTTGGAGAGGAGGGATTGTGCACCCCATGGATTCGCCCTGTTGCTCCTTGACAAGGTTCCACCAACGCTTTGTTTCCACCTGACCACTGCTTAGTTTACCCCGGAGTGTCGTTCTCCAGTGTTATGAGGCCCATTCTTACGTATTTTTCATCTGCTGTGTTGCCTCCCTGTGCTTTTGCCTGTTCCGTGCTGTTGGGTGCCGCTTGTAGGCTCGCCAAGCACGGTACTTGCGTCAGCAGCAGCAGAGCACTCAGGGCCGAACCAAGGCTGATCCGAGGTCTTGGTTGTGTGCTGAGAGTGTGGCACCCAGCGTGTTTGTAGGGCATAGAGCACCTCAGAGATTCCCTCTGCCTGCTCATCAGTGGTGCGGCACAGAACGTCCTCCCAATCCATCTCCCTCATGGTGGCTCTGAGGGCTTCCCAATTAGCAGCCTTCCACTTCCATAGCACTCGGGTGTGAGATTCCTCCTGTGGCTTCCTAAAGTGAACCTTGGTGAGGTCAGCCATGTGATCGGAGGAGCCTACAAAATCCAGTGGACTGCACTGAACGGTGTGGGAGGGAAGGTCAGTCACCACTGGATCTAAGGACGACACAGAGATGTGAGTTGGGAAGGTGACGTAGTTCCTGAAGTTATGCACTACCAGCAGTGTGTTGAAGGCGTTCTGAGCAGTGCGCTGGTTCAGGTCGCCTATAATTACCACCTTATCACAATGACTGGCTAACATCATGGCATCCAGGTTTTCTGTCAGGTAGTCCAGGAGTGCTGTGCCCTGGGAGGGAGGGCGATAGCAACCAATACACAGTATATTCTGTCCATTTTTTTCTCCCACATTTAGCGTCAGCAGTTCTAAGTCCCTGGGCACAGGCAGGGAAGCCTCTAACACCTGGATGTTCATGTTTTCTTTGTAGCAGAATGCCACGCCTCCCCCCTGTGTTGAGCGGTCTTTCCTGGTCCAGGTGGAGTATGTATTTGTAATACTTATATTGCGCTTTCCAAAAACATGGAATGTAATTCTCAAAGCGCATATTATGTAGAAAGAAATAAAAATAAATTTAAAAATAAGACAGTTGATAAACTAAGGTAAATCGAAAAAATAAAACCTTGAGGAAAAACTACGATCTATTAAAATTAAAGAACAGATAAAGGAAAATTAAAATTATAAGACAACTACAAGACTAAAAACAATGTGTAAGATTTACTAAAAATCAACTTGCATTAAAAACAGGCCATAAAAATCAGTCTTAAGCTGATCGAAAAAGAAAAGTTTTTAGGGCCTTTTTAAACTCGGTTGTGCTCTCTCAGTTTTTTATTGTAGTAGGCAGGCTATTGAATAGTCTTGGGACCTGCAACAGCAAACGCCCTATCCCCATGCATGAAGCAGTATAAGGGACTTGGAGGAGTCCCAAGTCAACTGTACGCAGTTGTCGGCATGGTACATAGGTGGACAAGAGCTCACTGATGTAAGATGGGGCTGCATTATTCAGGGCCTTGTAAACAATTAGAGCCACCTTATACTCCACGCGCTGCATTATAGGAAGCCAGTGAAGTCGTTTTCGAACGGGAGTAATATGGTCGTAGCGAGATGCGCCAGAAACAAACCTAGCTGCCGAATTTTGCAATTTTTGTAAGCAGTTGATATCTCTGGCAGTGGCACCATATAAAAGGCTATTACAATAGTCAAGTCTTGATACAACTACAGCTTGAACAATGGCCTTAGCAGCAAACTCATTTAGGCAGCCACGAATTTTGTAAAGATTATGTAGTTTCATATTCAACTCTCTCTTTATGATAGCAATATAACTAGAAATTGTGACTTCCCGATTCAATTCGACTCCAAGGCTACGTACGGAGCTGCTCTCTGCCAACACACCACCCTAGAACCTCAGGTCCCGGCAAGTGAGACGACCTCGCTGGTTATCACTTCCCATAAACATAAGTTCGGTCTTGCCAATATTAAGTTTAAGTTTGTTGGCTTGCATCCACTCATTAATTTTCTCCAAACCAGTTTTTAGTAAGTTAAGTGCATCATCCTGCTCACTTGGTGGAAACGAAAGGGTCACCTGTAGGTCATCAGCATAGCAGATGTGACCGAGACCAGTAGACAAAATTACCTCAGCCAGAGGACGGGTATATATGCAAAACAATAGGGGGCCAAGAACAGAACCCTGAGGCACACCATATAAAAGAGGGAATGGGGCAGACTTAACATTGCCAGCACATACATACTGGTTACGTCCAAAAAGATAGCTTTTAAACCATTTTAGAGATGTGCCATGAATACCAAAGTAATTCTCTAATCGTGTAAGTAAAATGCTATGGTCAACAGTGTCAAAGGCAACAGAAAGATTCAGGAGTAAGACAGCAGTAACATTACCCTTATCTGCCTCCAGTAGGACATCATTTATCAGGCGACAAAGAGCAACTTCAGTAGAGTAATTTGGACGATAGGCAGATTGGCGAGGGTCTGCAAGATCGTTAGTATAAATGTAAGAAGATAGCTGCAGTGATGCGATCTTCTCAGTTATCTTGCTTAGGATAGGCAGGTTAGAAATATGTCTATAATTATTGAGAGTTGTATAGGGGTAGCCACGCACACGGGCATAATTTTGCGGCACTGAGCCGTCTAAAAAAAAATGTTTCACACACAAATACTATGTCTGCCCGGTTTCTGTTAATCACATTGTGAGTCAGTTCCCCAATGTTTGTGTGGAAACCTCTCACATTGGCTGACACTATTGTTAATTCACTGGTGGCCGGCATGTACTGCCTCTCTCTCTCTCTCTCTCTCTCTCTCTCTCTCTCTCTCTCTCTCTCTCTCTCTCTCTCTCTCTCTCTCTCTCTCTCTCTCTCTCTCTCTCTCTCTCTCTCTCTCTCTCTCTCTCTCTCTCTCTCTCTCTCTCTCTCTCTCTCTCTCTCTCTCTCTCTCTCTCTCTCTCTCTCTCTCTCACACACACACACACACACACACACACACACACACACACACACACACACACACACACACACACACACACACACACACACACACACACACACACACACAACTTTATATGGACCTTTCTTTATTTTCGTTCTTCCATAAAATCCGATCTTTAGCTGTAGAGTGAATTCAGTTCACAGGTGTTTTATTGCTAGTTTCTTTAAAGAGATCATGTGTCCGTAAAGCGGGAAGCCAATAAAGCAGCAAGTAACCGTAAGAAGACAGTGGGTAAGGAATGGTAAAGTATTTCATATAACGGCAGAATAAGAAAGAGTAAAGAGCCGGCTAAGGAATGTAGTAAATGAGGAGATCCTGTTATCTAACGTTTTTTTAAGTTTTGATAGTAACTATTTATTTGCGGTTATTATTCAGGGAAGAGAAAAACTGAGAAACGTAGCACAATGAGTATAACTTCATCTATTCTTATTTAATTATGACATGTGTGAAAGAAGTAGTTGATTCTCGCCATAAACATGCGTATGAGAGGGAGGGCAGTTTCTGCTGATGAAAGTGATATAGTTGTCAGGAAAGTATTTGAACTTGAGGCTATGCAGGCAGTCATTATTTCCCTACCCATGTTCAGAAATTGCAGAAATTATGACGAGACTAACATTCGTTGATTATCATGTTGTCCTTTTTATATATGCCATTTCAGTTCAGAACATTACCTCACATATGACCTTCATAATGCAACGAAGAGCTGGCAACGCACTAACAGACAAAAAAAAAAAAAAAAAAAAACTTGATTTCAATTGTATTCGTCAATAATATATGACAAGCAAAACATCGAGAAATAACTTAAGAAATACCATTGACTACAGCATTGAGACAAAACACTCATCTTTTGCTGTAATCATTGCAATACATCACAAAGGGATTTAAGAATTGCAGTAAAGGCACACACACACACACACACACACACACACACACACACACACACACACACACACACACACACACACACACACACACACACACACACACACACACACACACACACACACACACACACACACACACACACACACACACACACACACACACACACACACACACACACACACACACACAGAGAGAGAGAGAGAGAGAGAGAGAGAGAGAGAGAGAGAGAGAGAGAGAGAGAGAGTTGTGCAGATGCTAACGATTTATGCGGCACTACCAAGCTTTTCGATATATCTAAGGCAATAGGAAATATTCCACCACCACCGCTATCATTAACCACAACCATCACCACCACCACCATTACCAAAATACCACCACCTTCGCTAATACCACCTCCTTTATTACCACCATCTCCAATACCACTTCCAACACCACCACTGCTGCAACCACCACCACCACCACCACCACCACCAATACCGCTGTGATACCACTGTACATCTTCACCATCAATATCATCACTCTCTAACAATGAAATAAAACACCATATCGATACACCCAACACTAATTCTTACTCTCATTACCATAACCAGTACCACTATTGTCAACAGTACCACCAAGACCAGCCATTACCATCACGGCGTTCCTACCCTTTCCCTCCCTTCTCCTTCCCTTCCCCCGCCATAAACATGTGTATCTCTATCCCTTGCCACGTCTCTTAAACGTCTGAGAGAACAGCCAGCAAGACGCCCCGAGTATGCAGATGCTGGCGGGGGGAGGCGCCTCGAGTGGCTATAGAGCCTTCTGGATACGTATGAGATATTTCCCAGACACGTCCCGGGCGCGAGGCAAAGGGAGAAAGGCACAGAGGGAGAAAGAGGGAGAGGGGAAAGGAGAGGTGAGGTGAGATGTCGAGAGGGATGAAGGGGGACAAGAATGAGAGAGCAGTGAAAGCAGTAAATGAGGAAGAAGAAAGAAAAAGATAGAGGTGAGGAAGAAAAGAGGAAAATTGAATGAACGGGAGATGAGAAAGTAGGAAAGAGAGAGAGAGAGAGAGAGAGAGAGAGAGAGAGAGAGAGAGAGAGAGAGAGAGAGAGAGAGAGAGAGAGAGGAAAAAGGGGTAGAAAAGAGAGAAAGAAGAGATAAAGGAAAAATACTGAAGGGTAAGGTAATTGTGTGTGTGTGTGTGTGTGTGTGTGTGTGTGTGTGTGTGTGTGTGTGTGTGTGTGTGTGTGTTTCACTGTTTGATCTGCTGCAGTCTCTGACGAGAAAGCCAGACGTTACCCTACGGAACGAGCTCAGAGCTCATTTTTTCCGATCTTCGGATAGGTCTGAGACCAGGCACACAACACACACCGGGACAACAAGGTCACAACTCCTCGATTTACATCCCGTACCTACTCACTGCTAGGTGAACAGGGGCTACACGTGAAAGGAGACACACCCAAATATCTCCACCCGGCCGGGGAATCGAACCCTGGTTCTCTGGCTTGTGTGTGTGTGTGTGTGTGTGTGTGTGTGTGTGTGTGTGTGTGTGTGTGTGTGTGTGTGTGATGTTAGTTCTTTGTTCTTCGCTTCGTTTCCTGGATAAGTACAAAACAATTTATCTTTTTTATATTATTATTATTATTTGTGTTGATGTTTTTTGTTTGTGTCTCTTTCTCTTATCTAGATTGCTGTCCTTCAGGCTTTCTTATTGTCTGTCTATCTGTTGGTTTGCTCGTTCTTTTTTTTTTCGTGTGTGTGTGCTCTCTTGTTAGTTGGCTGGCGCTCTCTCTCTCTCTCTTTCTCTCTCTCTCTCTCTGCCATTTTTCCTCGCTATGTGGAGTTTTCAGAACTCAGGTGACAGCACAATACATGTCCCCTTCGCTCACACAAGGGTAATAGAGAATACACCTACTGTATCATTCTATAGATATAGAGATGCAATAAGTCGATATGATATATTTTCTATATAATTCGTTCCAACTAGTAACACAGGCAAAGTCAAACTCTATTCATGAACAAAGGTATATAAATTGCTTTTATAGTGAATTGACATTGAGGCTTATTTGGTCATCTCCACATTTCCAAACGAGTACACCCTTAATCGGAAGAGTATTAATCCAGTCGTTAGTAAACATGAACACAACATGTCTGTGTCACTTAAAACTCCAAACCACACAGATCATCTTACTAGTATATGGAAACAACAATTCTAATTAAGAACAGGCAACTCGAATATCTTGGCGAGAGTGTTGCTGTCTAACCAAACCGGGCCTGCCCACCTGTTTAAATTAGCAGACACATTGTTAGACAACCAGTTAATTGCTGCTGTTATGTCCATGTGACTACGCCATGAGGGGGAGGAAAGCTTCACATATTCCTCTCTCCTCATTCTACAGTAGTCCTGTGATATGCTTGCTCTATGCTCGATTATTTTGCCGTGTCTTAATCTTGATCTTGACTTGGACACGCATTGTGAAAAAGATGCTAAAATCCCCATGAAAATAATTATATGCATATATCACGATGTTACTGAGTAAGCTGGATCATACTATATAATACAATCAAAGTTTTTATCTTTTTCATAGTCCAAATCAATAGATTTTAGACTTACAATATGCCATATTTTAGATTTTGATAGCAGTATTACAAGATAATCACAAAAAATATTTGTTTTGACCAACTTCTCCTAAAATTATCCATACAGGATATTTAATAGTAAATACATAATGCCAACAGTTTCATAATAATCAATGTTCTGTGCGTCTGTATGGACCTACGATTTAATACAATAATATATTAGCTCATGTCAGTAAGGGACATGTCGCAGATGTGACATCTAGTGGATTAGCTCTAAAAATTCCCCATTACATCATCCAACAGTGCAACAAATTTAACTAGTTAGCGTATTTTGTGTTGCTTCATTTAAAGTTTGCTCAATTGCCGGGAAACAAAGCACGGGTGTGGAGTCGGATTTTCAAAAGTCCGACTCCGACTCCGACTCCGACTCCGACTCCGACTACGACTACGACTCCGACTCTAGTAAATTTAAATGTTGCGACTCCGACTCCGACTTTGACTCCAGGAAATTTGAAGGTTGCGACTCTGACTCCGCCTTTTTTTTTTTTTTTATTTTACAGTACAACGATATGGTCTATTTTTTTTTTCTTACATGAGTTAAGAGAATTAATGCTTACATATTTTCGAGTCAATCCATAATAAAAATGTGCTTGACGATTATATAATTATCATAAATTAATAAAGATTATCTTTATATGTAGTGCTTGATAGGACACATCCTCCACAAAGTCAATTTCTCCCAATTTGTAGGAATCTCCATGAAGTGGAATCTTTACTCGAAAATTTATCACGTAAAGGAGTCGGAATCGCTCATATTTTTACCGGCTCCGATTCCGACTCCGACTCCGACTCCGACTCCGACTCCGACTCCGACTCCGACTCCGACTCTGACTCTGACTCTAACTCCAATTCCGACTCCGACTCCGACTCCGGCCAAAAGTAGCCGACTCCTCGACTCCTCGACTCCGACTCCGACTCCGACTCCACACCCCTGGAACAAAGCATGGTCAACCGTCTCTCTTGGGACAACCTGAACCCTCTCCCGCCTGTCAACATTACCTAAGATTTTCTGAAGCCCATTGTCAGAGAATTATAGTTTTTTTTTTTTCCTTTTTTTTTTGTGTGTGAAAATGTCACACAAGAGAAGATACATACAACGCTATTATCTAACCGGGACACACACACACACACACACACACACACACACACACACACACACACACACACACACACACACACTCTGACGCAAATACCAATTACTTTCACTAGGGACTGTTAACATGATCACTTATCGTTTAATGATTATGGTGAATCAAGAAGATATCTGAAAGCTGTACTGACTGTCTTTGTATCGACAATTGGCCCAGTAGGTAAAAATAAACAAACAGATATTGTCTGGAATCCATTGGAGGTTGTGTTGTGGAGTTTGGCGAAATGCTTTTTGTTACCGTACCTTGCTGAAAAAAACAAACTAAAAAACATATTAATGATAAAACGGTGAAATTGAAAAGAAAAAAAATTACGTCCACCCTAAATCCAATTACCAAGGTTTCATCTAGTTGAGCTTTTGGTGTAAGTGCATCTGAATACCATGTCTGGGTTTAAGTAAGAGGCCAGCCGGTAGATATTATCCTGCCCTTGTCTTTTCTGGTTCTACCGGGATGTAAGCGCAGCTGTATGCCATAGCTGGGTTAAATAAGAGACTACCCAATAGAGATCCTCCTGCCCTTGTGACTTCCTTCTGCTTCGCTACCATCCTCAGTTAAGCCATCATACACAGGTAACCGACTTCTCGACAGGTTAGGCGGGTGGTATCGGGCGGGTTGGCGAGGCTGTCGAGGCGAACTCAAGGGGAACATTTTGCTGCCTGTGAATATTGACTACCCACCACTGGATTTACATAATGGCTTTCAGAAGGCTGGCAGGAGCAGCACTCACTACCTCCCCAGACTTCCTCCTCCGCCGTATTCCTCCGTCCAATCCCAAGGGATATCAATGGTGGGGGAGTGCTGGGTGGGGTTCTCGGGAGTGTTAAGTACAGATCGCTACTTTACCACCAATACTGCTGGTCACGCCAGTCACCATTACCTACACCGCTCTTGCTCCTTGACGACCTTCGCCATAACAATAACCACTACACCATCCCCACCAACAACAACATCAGCACAGCCAACTATAATTATCAGACTCACACAATTTCTGTTTTATTCTCTAAATTTTTATTTCTGCTCACAATAACCACACCACCATCACCACCTCTAACAGCATCAGTAATAACAACAATGTACGCTGAGGAGTGAAAGGTGTACGTGGTTATGACAAAACATTTCCCTCTCCACGCATTATTATTTTCCTCTCTTACTCTCCCTGCGTTGCAATATTTCTGCGGTTTTTGGTTTGTTATTATTATTATTTACTTTTTTGTTCCCAACGTACTTGAAATTCCCCTGCACTCAATTGTGTATTTCTGTGCATTGTGTTGTGCATCTGTTTTTAGTGTGTGTGTGTGTGTGTGTGTGTGTGTGTGTGTGTGTGTGTGTGTGTGTGTGTGTGTGTGTGTAATTCCCCACGGTCGTCTGTTGGTCACCCAGCCAGTCTTCCCCATTACGGAGCGAGCTCAGAGCTCATAGACCGATCTTCGGGTAGGACTGAGACCACAACACACTCCACACACCGGGAAAGCGAGGCCACAACCCCTCGAGTTACATCCCGTACCTACTTACTGCTAGGTGAACAGGGGCTACACATTAAGAGGCTTACCCATTTGCCTCGCCGCCTCCGGTATTCGAACCCGGACCCTCTCGAGTGTGGGTCGAGCGTGCTAATCACTACACTACGCGGTGTATGTTGTGTGAATGTGTGTGTGTATGTGTATTTTACCTAGTTGCATTTACCTAGTTGTAGTTTTACAGGGCCTGGGCTTTATGCTCGTGTGGCCCCGTCTCCATATCTACACTTATCCAATCTTACTTTAAAAGTATGCACACTCG
>NC_059297.1:10094410-10106910 GCF_017591435.1 Portunus trituberculatus
GTTAGGGTGCAAAAATTACGAATGCGACAATGAATCACAAACATTGGGTCATGAATACGCGTGTTTGGTGATTCTTGATAATGGCCTTGTGTGTGTGTGTGTGTGTGTGTGTGTGTGTGTGTGTGTGTGTGTGTGTGTGTGTGTGTGTGTGTTGGTTAGTTAAACATAATAGTATTCAACAATATGTAGGACTAAAAAAATAAAGGCGTATTGTTCTTGTTATTTATAGCACTGTCAGTCATAAAACTCCCGTCGAGAAGAGAAGTCTGGGCAAACACCTACAGCTGAGCTTTGCCAGTGTAGCGACTGGCGGGAGTCTGGGGTAAGGCGTGCTGGGGGGAATGTTGATGGGGTATGCGGTAGCCCGATAACGGAGGAATATTCGTTGTAGGAAAGGCGTGCACACACACACACACACACACACACACACACACACACACACACACACACACACACACACACACTGTAGGTGCCTTACAAAGGAGTTAAATTATTTTATTTTGTGATCGTAATGGGAGGAAAATCTTTAGACGATGTATACCCTTGCTCATGTCACGATGAGTAGAGCATGTTGTAGAAGCAGGAGCGTGAAAGCTCGTAAAATATTTAAACAAAAATCCTTTACTGTGCAAGAATTATGTATGTTATTCCTGAAGCTAAAACCTTCGACTGCAGATAAGCAAGTGGTGTCGCGCATATTCATAGGAGGGGATGAACACAATAACATTCCATATTTCATCATACTACATTCAATATGACATTCAGTCATTCAGTCTTTCCTCTTCTGTTCTATCCTTATATTTTAGATATTTATAGAGGTATTTGTTATTACCATACACACAACATGCAGTAAAAGCGAGAATCATCATGATCTTGAGGAAAAATCTATAAACCTTAGGACATAATGCAAAGCAAAACATAGTACACAATCCTTACGATACGTTTTTTTTATAATGATCGTCCTATTTATTACAATGCACAAAATCTAAAAGATGAAAGAGAAGAAGATGAAAGATCTGCGCTAAAATTTCCACTATATAAATTTTAGAATTCAAGAGATGATGCGGAAGAAAACATCTCTACTATTCAAACAGTGCCTTTTATAGTGATTGTTGCAGTTTTTCTATACACACCAATAAAATGGGAAAAAGGACAATCATTATGATCTGCACAAGAAACTCCATCATCAATAAAATTTAAAAGATAATGTAAAACAAAACATAAACAAATACTGAATTGACAAACTTTTAGAGGGAGACTCAGGGGAAATATTTTAAACGAGGCCAAGAGTTGAGCGGACTTTCAGTGAGAGGGGATCACTGACTAGGTGGGCTGAAAGAAGACGAAAAAGAGGGGAAGGGAATATTCGAAGGCAGCCGCTTCCTGAAATGTTCTGTGTTGCTGAGGCTCTCTGTCCGACAAGTCTTCGAAGCTCTGGAGCCTCGAGGGAACGATACAACCTTTCTGGTGTGACATCTCCGCCGGGCCCATCAATTCCGAGGCAGGAACCGCAGTGGGAAGCAAGGCGTGAGATGGTGGGAGAGCACACGTCCCTCGGCTTAGGACGCTCGACAGGTCATCGTGGAGGCAAGGAACGAGTTTATGCCGTCAGCACAAGCTTTGGAGACAAATATCTTGTGGCGAGTCTTTTTCTCAATATTTCTTCAAAGGGAGGTGGAGACATGAAGTGAAAGCAACTGACGGCTGGGAAATTGAAGAAAGAACTTTAATTGGTTAATTCACGATCAGTTGTTTTCGTTTTGGTATTTTTCCCTTCCTTGCATTTCAAGCTTGTTTATATATAGCTTAAATTTTTTTTTTCTGTTATTAGGAATATTATAATACAATTATTAAAAAAAGAAACATCTATTGTTGTTTGCTGATAGTTGCATACTTTACGATCTTTTGCCGCTTCAAAACTAAATATAAAGCACTAATAGTTGAGGAGAGGGTACATAACTTCAGGAAACTTTTGGCTGGAGGAAGCGCCTGCGGGAGATCTTTTGGATAAAACATCATCGAAGTTTAAGGGAGGAAAGATGAAAGGCCTGCGTAGTGATGCTCCCGTGGCTCTCCAGTCTGGTTGCACACCAACACAACACTCGCTCACCCGCTGGACGTGTACTGCCCTGACTCATGGATGGCGGGGGGAGGGGAGCGGAGATCTTGCGTGTGTGTATGTGTGTGTGTGTGTGTGTGTGTGTGTGTGTGTGTGTGTGTGTGTGTGTGTGTGTGTGGTAAGTTATTTCCCTCGGGACTCTTGTCATGTTTTGGGTTTTCTCGCTGAGTCTTAAGTCGAACCTTGAGTGTTTCGCAAGCAGCATGTCAAGTCCCGAGACCGCTTGAGAATTTCATGAAGTGAGTGTTGGTTCAGGGCTTGTTGGCATTGGCACGGATGAGTAAAGTTGTGCCATCACAAGTTTGAAGAGCCATTGCCTCCGTCATGTAGCTGAATAGAAGCAATTGAGCCGCAATAGCGCAACACTCCATTGGCTTACATTATATCAATGTGACGATTCAGTTCAGTACTAATCTCACTTTCTTGTCTTCTCTTTCATTTGTATTTGCTCTTTTCATTTCATGCTGCTATGAAGCAAGATGTTGATGGAAATATGAATAATGCAAAGTGATTCTGAAGCTGAGAACAGATTTTAAGTTTGAAATTTAATTAGTAAAACTAAAGCCAGTTAAGGGAGAAATATATTGTGAGCTTTAGTGTCAGCGTACTCTGCTGATGGTGCTAGTGTGTGTGTGTGTGTGTGTGGGGAGGGCTATGAATACACACACACACACACACACACACACACACACACACACACACACACACACACACACACACACACACACACACATGTATATATCACTGTGTTGCATTCTATCGGTGCCCCGAGTCAAGTTACAGTTAAGGGAACCTGAGATATTTGAGTCATATTGTCTATCTCCCTCTACTAAATTTCCATCGGGCGAAAGCAACATCAGACGATGGAGTGAATATCTTAGTTATTCTGTGGGAGAGAGAGAGAGAGAGAGAGAGAGAGAGAGAGAGAGAGAGAGAGAGAGAGAGAGAGAGAGAGAGAGAGAGAGAGAGAGAGAGAGAGAGAGAGAGAGAAGAGAAGTGAAGATCAATGAATAGAAGAAAAGAGAACAAATGCGAAAGTTTGAAATCAAGTGATGGGAATATTACTCTTCGACAACAAGAGAATGAAAGGAAAGGAAACGATGAAATTAAAATCATGACGATTTACCCGGGACGGAATGAAGAGACGCAGATGAAGAAGAAACCAATACAAAAGAGAGAAAAATAAAGGAAAACATTGGAGTAGGATCACAAACCAAACACAACGAATAACAATCGTATGAATGAAGCTGAAATGGCGAAGTGATGAGAGAAATGTGGAAGGCTGATGAGGATGATAGTGTTGGTGGTGGGAATTAGCAGGTGGTTTGCCAGAGGTTCCAGAAGCTGCATTATTACGCTATGAAAAAAAGATATCTTCGGATTAATTCACCATCATCGCGCCAAATTTGGTGAGATGGGACTCGCTGCGGTGAAGGAGCTGCTGTCTCAAGATAACGCGGCACTGTTTGGCAGGGCGCGATGGAATTGGAATGAGATGCTGGGAGGCAAGGAAGGGAGCTCTTGCCTTATGGATCTCATTGTAAAGGAGTGTGGCGTCGCGGAAATGTTTCAGCTGTGTGTAGCAATACTGGAGCAGAATAGAAGCATTGTGGGTAAGTGATGAAGGGGTGTTGACGCAGAGTTACTGAGGTGGTGTTGCTCAGTGTTGGTGAAGTGAAGAATGAGGTGGTGTTATTTAATGACAAAGGTGCGATGAGGGAAATCGAGGTGGTGTCGCTCAGTCCTGATGATGTATTGAGGCAAAACTGAGGCACTGTTATACGGTATTGATAGTGTAGTGAGATGAGATTGTGGCAGTATTGAAGATGTATTGAGAGAAAATTGGAGCAGTATTGAATAATTGAGGCAGTGTTATCTCGATATTGAAGGTTGTTTAGTCAATGCAGCTAACGTAAAATCAGCCTGGTGTATTGTTAAAGCAGCGAGGCTTAGCGTAAGATTACATGGGTTTATGTTAACTAATCTAGAAAGAATCTTTGTCCAGTGATGGGCGGAGATCAGTTTTTTGTTAAGATATCAAAATATATTTTCTTGAATGGAAATTTGAATGAATAAGATGTACTTAACGTTTCTTAAAAAAAATAATAATTCGCATTTCTCATTAATAAAGTCCTATTTGTTTGCAGTGAGACGGTGAGAAGTTGAACAGAGACGAGGGGAATAAATGAGGAATGTCGTTTCAAGAATTTAGGTCTCATGCGCACTCTTTGCTTGCTTACAAAACTGTTGCATTATGTTGTTCTCTATAAAGAGTGACATATGTTATGTTAGGTATGAGTGTATCCTATAGTATGTTTGGACATAAATGTTAACCAGTTTTTAAAATAACCTTAGCCAAATAGATATTACAGCAGGGACAGCGCGCTGCTCGAAAATTAAAGTCAAGAAAGTTGAACATTCTCTGGAAGCGTGGAGAGAATATATGTAAAACACTTTTCAATGATTTTTTAGTACATCCCTATTCACGGGCGGGAAGAAATAATGTGAAATCAGTTATTTTTTATGCAAGAGGGAAAAATTGGCCGAGGACAACAGAAAGAGTTGAAAAAAATTGCCACTTTTTTTACTATTCCCTGTGCAGGTCAGAGAGAGTTAGCCAAAAGAAAGGAAATAAATGTCTTGTAAACTCCCTCTTAAATATGTTCAGGTTATAGGAAGACGGAAATACAGAAGTAAGCAGGAAGTTCCAGAGCATTAAAGAGGTGGACATAGTAGGGCTGAGAGAAAGGGAGGCATGCAGTTAGTAAGATCAGAAGAGCAGTTAGCATGAAAATACAGCATGAAAATATCGGTAGAAGATAGCAAGAGATGAAACAATGCGGCGATGACAAAAATAGACTGAAGATAGTAAGTCAGAGGAGAGGAACTGATAAGACGAAAAGCTCTTGATATTACCCTATCTAATATAATTGTGAGTGCAGCCCCTATACATGCGAAGAGCACTCCATGCATGGGCGGATAAACCCCATGACTGTATTCAGCCTCTTTCTCACCGCCGCAATGTCGCATCTTTTGTTATCTTCAACCGCTAATTTCATGCCAACTGCTTTTCTGATCTCGCTCACTCTGTAGAAAACTCTTAAAAAAAAAAAAAAAAAAAAAAAAAAATATATATATATATATATATATATATATATATATATATATATATATATATATATATATATATAGAGAGAGAGAGAGAGAGAGAGAGAGAGAGAGGGTAAAAAAAATTAGTATCTTGTAAATTTTCTAAGAACACTTTAAATATATGAACTTTTATATTTTCCTACCTCTGGATGTAATAACCATAAGCAAAACAACCACTATAGAATATACACTCCAACTACTGTGTCACTATACATGAGTAATCGGCAACTCAATGAAATCTGTGTGTGGTCAGCTTACGTCAGCATAGCGTCAGTAACATCTATTGTAATATAACTCACTAGTGCCTCGTTGATTTAATCACATCCTTATGAAGTTTGATATAAAGACAACTTGACTCCATCCAGGCCAGGTGTTAATAGCAAAGCGGTTAGGTTGGTATGTCTTGGTAGAGGCTTACACACCGTGAAGTGTGTGGGGTATGGGATGCTCCGCTTTAGTAGGTTGTGCTGGCAAAATGAGGTGAACGAGGTGTGTGAAAATGTTGCAAATGGCTTGTGGGGCAGAGGTGCACAATGTTTGTTGTGCAGATTATTAAGTAATTACTTCTCTGAAAGATGTTATTTTAAATAAGTCCATTAGGAAGATTAACTCTATTGTCTTTTCTCAAGGGGCTAGATACTTATATACTGTGTGGTTGGGACGTATAGTGCTGCAGCAACATAAACAGTAATGCTGGTACATCACCTGTTGAGGAAAGAAATGTAATGAAATGCAACGGGACTGTGTCTTGAGGCAGGTCAAGAAAACGTTGTGTACCGATTTTATAAATGAATAAAAAAGAAAAGAAAAAAAAAATGATAATACAGAAATAAAGATGTGTAAGGGAGAAAGGGAGCAGTTTGAGTGGATTCACCATTATCATTACCACCAAGTGTACAAAAAAAGAAAGACAATATATATCTGAAACGGAGGTACTAGTGGACAAAGTAAAGTAGGATTCCAAATGATGAAAAGAAACAGGAGTAAAGAGACAGACACTATTACAGTGCTAAATTCCTCCGTAACATAGTAACAACTAGTCCTCAGACTAAAGGTATCGTCTTGAAGAGGGTTTGCAAGGGGTAACTGGGATAAAAGGTGGGGGAAGGTCGGCGCTAAGCATGTGCTTTTCTCCCCCAAACCCAGGATGGTTCTCCCTGGGGACACGTAATGCTTTGCAAGGTAAAAAATTATCAAGTAACATAATCTTTATTACGAATTTTGTGGTGGCGTCTATAATTTTCAATATTATCATTATCATTATGATTATTATCCTTATTATCATTATCCTAATGATAATAGTTATAATAATAATAATAATAATAATAATAATAATAATAATAATAATAATAATGATAATAATAATAATAATAATAATAATAATAATAATAATAATAATAATAATAATAATAATAATAATAATAATAATAATGAATAATTATTATTATTATTATTATTATTATTATTATTTTTTTAGTAGTACATAGTAATAGCAACAGCAGTAGCAGTAGCAGCAGCAGTAATACTACTAATAGTATTTGTAGTAGTAGTAGTAGTAGTAGTGGTTGTAGTAGTAGTAATAGTAAAAAGTAGTAGTAGTAGTAGTAGTAGTAGTAGTAGTAGTAGTAGTAGTAGTAATAGTAGTCGTAGTAATAGTAGCAGTAGTAGGAGTATTAGCAGTAGTAGTAGTAGTAGTAGTAGTAGTAGTAGTAGTAGTAGTGGTGATGGTGTTTATCGTAGTGGTGACACTATTAGTAGTAGCTGTATGTGTTATTAGTAGTAATATTAGTAATAGCAGCAGTAGTAGTAGTAGTGGTACTAATAGTGGTGGAAGTAGAAAAAATAAAAGATAATATCAACTGGTAATGAAGCCATGATGCACGGTGGCTCTTCTTTGTTGGGTGCAGGTAATAACTCACATTGCCTTGTGTTCCTTAATGTTTAGAGGAGAGTGGTACTGGCGAGATCCAGCATTTGTGTTGGGTTTTCACATTCACCAGTTGACAGGCAAAGCTGCAAATCCGCTTAAAGCTTCCCTCCCAAATATGATTTCGTCAGTATTGCAAGAAATGGAAAGTGTTGTATAATGCATACATTTTGCGTCAAATATAAGTCATGCCAATGCATGACCTTTCAAACAAACATTACCTTAACCATTGCTTACTCACAGTTATACATGGAAATATTAATATTGGCTTCCATTGTGAACATAGAATTAGTTTTTTATGATAATTTAAATGCAACTTAAAGGAACACTATGTTAGAATTTTTTTCACCAGTCTTAACTTGTCACCGGATAAATGTAAGATATACTTTACACTTACCGTTGAAAATACTGTGTTGTAACTCAAGATTGTCATTATAAATAACTCTCCAGATGGTGCTGTTTCATTGTCAATATAAGAAGGGATTCTGAAGTGTAACTTCAGGCATATAGCTAACTGTATACAAAACATTTAGGGCGGAAAGAGTGTATACACACACACACACACACACACACACACACACACACACACACACACACACACACACACACACACACACACACACACACACACACACACACACACACACACACACACTCTCTCTCTCTCTCTCTCTCTCTCTCTCTCTCTCTCTCTCTCTCTCTCTCTCTCTCTCTCTCTCTCGCAGATATAGTTTTATTTGTTACGAGGATTTAGTTTTATCGAAAAGTCTTTTAATTCACTAATCTTTATGCTAATCCCATTGTATCTTTCGTTTACACACTTGCCTTATAACAAAACCTTGCAATTTTTTTCTAATTTTCTTTTGTTCTAACATTCACTTTATATTTAACACCAGTCATTTTCATGATCATGCAGTAATTTTTTTATTCTATGTATAAATCACCTTTCTTCACCACTATTTTTTTTTTCTCAGAAGGCTAAATTATTTATCTTTCTGGTTATATATTCAATTTTGTCATTGGTAAGTACTCATTCTGATACTGAAGTTTTTGGCTGCCCAACTTTAAGCCTTTTAGATCTTCCACCTACCTCATCATCATTTTCCCTTCTAAAGAAAATTTTCAAGCAAGCAACGCACAACTCTGCCGCTGCTCCCATCTTACCTCCACCCAATCACTTAGTCCTTACATTTTTATTGTTATTCCCTTTCAAGTATAGATTTCCTGCCAACCCCATGCACTTTCTGTGTATTTGTCTTCCTTTCCATATGTTAATTAAATCCGTATGTTTAAGATTGCTCAAAGCATTTCGTAATGCATAAACACTAAAATGTTTCTCTATATTATTACTGTCCTCTCTGTCAGCATGCATAAAAAGTAACAAAATTAATATTTGCTCAGTTCATTCCTTTTTTAATTGCAAAGTGTTCTGCAGTCTCCCTTACTGAATATACTTTCATTCTGTTAATTCTTCTCAGGTCAGTTTCCTTTTGGTGTGAATTACCTTAGAGTCCTGGCCCAAGATGCAAAGTAATATGTAAATGCTACAATCTGATGTTTCATCTTGCCTGGGCATTTGTAGTAACACTGACTTTATAAGTAATTACATTAATTAATTTGTAATATATGAACCATTTGGTATTCACCCTATACGTTTCCATTCAAAGTCTTCATGAGCTGTCAGCTTAATGAACAACTCCTGTGTCTCCCTTTACCCATTCATCATTTTCTGTATCTCATTCTTCAGATTCTTAGATCATCATATGTATTAATGTAGCATCGACAGTAAATTCTCTTTCCTTATTCACAGCACCGTTGCTTAATCTCAAAATCATGGTTTTGTTGGTTTTCTTATGGAATATCCTGTTTTCAACTCCGTTTTCCTATTAGATTTTTCATCTTTCACTGACTCAGAACAAGATTTTTCACATACTTCATGATATTTATATATTCATTACTCCCCCGCTTTTTCTTCTTCTTCTAATTTGTCTATTTAGTTCTCCTACGGCTTCGTTGCACAAGGCTTTCTTCTTCCTCTCACCCCCTATTCTGTTCAACTCTATAATGCAAAAGTTAACCAGTACTCTCATCATTCATATCCTTCTCTTGTAAACTCTGGAACTGTATTTCCAACTTCCTATGACTTGACTTAATTTAAGAGAGAGGTTTCAAGACATTTATCTCTTTCTTTTGACAAAAATTTTGGATCTATAAGGAGTATAATAGTTTCTCAGATATGAAGAAATACTTTTACGAAAGGAGAACATTGTAACGGTTAAGAGATAGAAAAAAAAGGAGTAAGCTGCTTTTGGAGCGAGGGAAATGACAAATAAGAGATGAGTCAATAATTAACAAATACTGGAACACTGCACAAATGGAACACTTGCACAACTAAAAGACATATACAATGCCTGTTTTTCTACTGCTTATTTTCTCCAAGTCTTACAAAATGCAATAGTAAAATTCATACCTAAAGAAAACAAATCTCAATACAATCCCTTACACTGCCGTTCAATCTCATTGCTTGAATTTCCTGGGAAACTATTTCAAAGAATAATACAAGATCGATTAAACACTTTTCTTGCAACGAATAACATTCTCAAAGATAAACAATATGGCTTCAGAACAAAGGAACACACAGCAATCACAACAACCTATATGAAACAATAGCAAATAAGCAAAATACTTTTGTGGTCTTACGTGACGTATCAAAAGCATTCGACACGGTATAGCACAATGGACTCAATTTAAGATCCTGCAACTAAGATTACCACTATAATTAGAAAAAGCCTTGTGCAAATTTCTCGATAACTGAATTGCCAAAATATCAATATGGAATGACAATAGTAAGAAGATACGATTAATAAGTGGTGTACGGGAAGGAAGTGTCTTCTCTCCAATACTCTACAGTCCAGTGGTTCCCAAACTTCACAACCTACTAACTAAAAAAAAATCTCAGATGGATATTCTCATGTCAGAGAGAGAGAGAGAGAGAGAGAGAGAGAGAGAGAGAGAGAGAGAGAGAGAGAGAGAGAGAGAGAGAGAGAGAGAGAGAGAGAGAGAGAGAGAGAGAGAGAGAGAGAGAGAGAGAGAGAGAGAGAGAGAGAGAGAGAGAGAGAGAGAGAGAGAGAGAGAGAGAGAGAGAGAGAGAGAGAGAGAGAGAGAGAGAGAGAGAGAGAGAGAGAGAGAGAGAGAGAGAGAGAGAAAACGCCTGGTAGATGGGCGGCGCCGTATCTACCAGTCGATTCACGTTCAAACATGAGCTCTCTCATACACATGAAGGGGGAAATCTGGATGGTTGAACTGGGTGCAGGGAGAAATGACAGAAACAAGTTTGGGAATCACTGTCTACACACTCTAAACCAATGATCTCCCACCACCTGGACATGGATGCCTGGACACAATATTTGCAGATGACATAACTCAAATCATAACATATCAAAATAAATCCAAGAATATGATAAAAATAAAAGTAGAACGAGAAAATGAAAGAATAAATACCTATGAGAGAAAATGGACAATAAAAACAAGTGAAGAATAATTTCAAATCATTCCGATTGCACAATGTAAAACAGAAAACATTACTATAAATGGAAAATAAATGAACACATGCAAAGAAGACAAATTCCTTGGACTAAAGTAAATCGATTGGTATAGCCAACCATTGCACAAGTATAAAATAACAAACCTAATGCAGCACTTTGCAAACCAAGAAGATTTACTTATTTAACGCCAAAATTGAAAGTAACATTGGTCAAAACTCGAATTATTCCTATCCTAGAACATCCCTGATACCTCTATGTGTAGCCTACCACTCACAAAAAGGAAAAATGCAAACAGTAATAAATAAACACTAAAGTTTATGAACAAAAATTAAAATGACCAGTTAAACACAGTACAGCTACATGAAAAATATAATATTGTGCCACTAAGTATCTCGTTACACTATAAAGCAATCAAAACTTGGGAAAACATAAAAATAACTGAACACAACAATAATCTAATTATGCAGCAGAATCAGGAACATAAATGGTTCCCAAAGACCAGTCCCATCTTGAATTCCAATGAACCGGAACCAATTCTTGCCTGAGAAAAAAGATTCTTTACACCAATGAATAAAAGGTGATTATTGGAGGTTGAAGTCTTAAATCGCCCGAGGAAAAAATATATATTCAATAATAAACTGTTGCCACAGTAACAGAAGTTCAACAATATAAATGATAGTTAGGGACATGAAGAATAGCAAAGTGGTCAAGCCCACAAACTATCGTACTACTTTATTTCACACTTATGTTCCTACAAACTTTTTGTCCAACTACCTATCTCGTTCTGTTTTTTAACTCCACTTAAAAAAAAAAATAAAATAAAATAAAAAACTGGCTCACTCAGCTCATTCGCACCAGACTCACATTCCGCACTCGCGCGACTCTCACTCAAGACTCACTTTGGCGCCTCACTCACTCACTCACTCTAAAATTGCACGCTCACTTCATCGCTAAAATCAAGCTGCTATCGTCATGCCGTGATGTATATCAAGTGTTGTAATTATCAATACAAGTCAAAAGCATCAAGAGTGTTTTGTCAAAATATCCACGAATCGTAACGCATATCAAACAAAATACCACTAGCTTCCAGCCTTCTGCTTCAGGCCACAAAACTACCAAGGTCATCAACTCCAGCAGAGACAATCAACCAACACAACAAATGGCAAGCAGGTGACCACGGTTTCTTACGAACTATATATATATATATATATATATATATATATATATATATATATATATATATATATATATATATATATATATATATATATATATATATATATATATATATATATATATATATGTGTGTGTGTGTGTGTGTGTGTGTGTGTGTGTGTGTGTGTGTGTGTGTGTGTGTGTGTGTGTATTTATTATTTTCATTCTTTTAATAACTCACTTTTCAAAACTTATTACATCTACATCGTGTGTTGTCTCCTTTTTTATATTTCATTTTCAATCTAGGGAGGCGGTGAGCGTGGGATCAAGCAGACGTCCACGTGTAGGTTCGAATCCCACCACGTACCACCTTGTTTAAAGTTACCTACATGTCACCATGATACCTAGGTTTTAGGTGGTTACACCAAAGATGCGCTTGGGTGGTAATACGGCCCCTAATATGGGCATCACTATAAATAAGATTGCCTGCGCCACTAATGGGTGGAAACTGAACAGTTCTTCCTATACATATTCTTCAAGTATACCTATAGGCGCTATAGGCGATAACATAAAGAAAAAAAAATCTTTTAATTTCTATATCATC
>NC_059297.1:10114410-10131910 GCF_017591435.1 Portunus trituberculatus
TAGTAGTAGTAGTAGTAGTAGTAGTAGTAGTAGTACTACCACTGATAGTAAAAGTATTAATAGTAGTAGTAGTAGTAGTAGTAGTAGTAGTAGTAGTAGTAGTAGTAGTAGTAGTAACTGGTGGAGTTTTCCTAGATATAGAAATTACTCTATATCTCATTGTGGACTTGCACTTTTATCACTGTAATTTTTTTAGAAAGTTTTTTTCTAAACACATTTTTTTCCTGGCATTTAGGATTACATACTATTGCCAATATCTTAGCGTAATTTCGAAAAAAAAATCTTCTTTTGAATTAGTGAATAATATTTCTCTTCAATGTCATATTCTTTTTTACAGGAGAAGTTTTGAAATTCTAATTAGTTGTTAAGGCTTTAATGTAACGTTCATGTAATTAATTAAAAGAGGTGCGTTTTTTTCTTACAATTAAAACTTGCTGGAACGTGAATAAGATTTTTTACCTGTTTTGCTGTAGGTGAACAACAACATTTCCTGAATAATAACAAGCAGGTCTCTCTCTCTCTCTCTCTCTCTCTCTCTCTCTCTCTCTCTCTCTCTCTCTCTCTCTCTCTCTCTCTCTCTCTCTCTCTCTCTCTCTCTCTCTCTCTCTCTCTCTCTCTCTCTCTCTCTCTCTCTCTCTCTCTCTCTCTCTCTCTCTCTCTCTCTCTCTCTCTCTGAGGCCCACATATAATCAGTACTTGCCATTTAACATTATAGGAAAATCCATGTCACTTTATAATAAACTACACTAATGTCCGTTGTGCCTTTGTTTTTAGATTTAACTTTACGGTTATTAAGAAATAGTCGAGGAAACTATATCATTTAGATATATCAAATGCTGTCTAAGTTATGAAAATCTTAGCAGACCTCCTATAAGTTATACCTACTTTGTTTACATAAACTAGCAATATTTAAGCTCACTCACTCAGTTGAAATGACTTGACAAATCAACGAATGACACTTCCGGAACATATTTCGCATTATCGTTCTCCACCACCCTTAGTATATATATATATTTTTTTCCATTAAACTAAACATCATTATTACTTTATTACAGCAATATTTACAGGACAATACTTACCTTTAGTTTATAAGGGCAGCATAACACTATAAACACCGATCGTCCCCACTGCCAGCATTGATCTGTATGATTGAACCACCGGACATGGTCCACCCAATTCTCCTGGTAAGGAAGACCACGCTGGCTCAGGATAACGAGATGGTTCTGGAGATCGTCGTAGGCCACAGCATGAAAGGAATTAATCCCAAGCTAATATCCTTGTCTTCTTACTATTCATTGCTTACCTGTCGGCTCACCTGCCATGAAGTACGCTAATGAGAGAAGTGGGGAATTCGGTAGTCAGGCAGTCTCTCTCTCTCTCTCTCTCTCTCTCTCTCTCTCTCTCTCTCTCTCTCTCTCTCTCTCTCTCTCTCTCTCTCTCTCTCTCTCTCTCTCTCTCTCTCTCTCTCTCTCTCTCTCTCTCTCTCTCTCTCTCTCTCTCTCTCTCTCTATATATATATATATATATATATATATATATATATATATATATATATATATATATATATATATATATATATATATATATATATATATATATATATATATATATATATATATATATATATATATATATATATATATATATATATATATAGATATATAGATATATATTATCAAATATAATAGGCGTGGTTGCTTATGGATTCAGCAAAGTAAGTGGTGAATGTCAATGACACAAGATAAGGCATTTCATGTCTCAAGAAAAATGAAGTAATTATGAGGATGATGATCATAATGTTAATATTAGCAGCAGTAGCTGAAGCAGTAGTAGTAGTAGTAGTAGTAGTAGTAGTAGTACTACCACTAATAGTAAAAGTATTAATAGTAGTAGTAGTAGTAGTAGTAGTAGTAGTAGTAGTGGTAGTAGTAGTGGTAGTAGTAGTAGTAACTGGTGGAGTTTTCCTAGATATACGAGTAGAAATTACTCTATATCTCATTGCGTTACGTACTGTGGACTTGCACTTTTATCACTGTACTTTTTTTAGAAAGTTTTTTTCTAAACACATTTTTTTCCTGGCGTTTAGGATTACATACTATTGCCAATATCTTAGCGTAATTTCGAAAAAAAAATCTTCTTTTGAATTAGTGAATAATATTTCTCTTCAATGTCATATTCTTTTTTACAGGAGAAGTTTTGAAATTCTAATTAGTTGTTAAGGCTTTAATGTAACGTTCATGTAATTAATTAAAAGAGGTGCGTTTTTTTCTTACAATTAAAACTTGCTGGAACGTGAATAAGATTTTTTACCTGTTTTGCTGTAGGTGAACAACAACATTTCCTGAATAATAACAAGCAGGTCTCTCTCTCTCTCTCTCTCTCTCTCTCTCTCTCTCTCTCTCTCTCTCTCTCTCTCTCTCTCTCTCTCTCTCTCTCTCTCTCTCTCTCTCTCTCTCTCTCTCTCTCTCTCTCTCTCTCTCTCTCTCTCTCTCTCTCTCTCTCTCTCTCTCTCTCTCTCTGAGGCCCACATATAATCAGTACTTGCCATTTAACATTATAGGAAAATCCATGTCACTTTATAATAAACTACACTAATGTCCGTTGTGCCTTTGTTTTTAGATTTAACTTTACGGTTATTAAGAAATATTAGTCGAGGAAACTATATCATTTAGATATATCAAATGCTCTCTAAGTTATGGAAATCTTAGCAGACCTCCTATAAGTTATACCTACTTTGTTTACATAAACTAGCAATATTTAAGCTCACTCACTCAGTTGAAATGACTTGACAAATCAACGAATGACACTTCCGGAACATATTTCGCATTATCGTTCTCCACCACCCTTAGTATATATATATATTTTTTTCCATTAAACTAAACATCATTATTACTTTATTACAGCAATATTTACAGGACAATACTTACCTTTAGTTTATAAGGGCAGCATAACACTATAAACACCGATCGTCCCCACTGCCAGCATTGATCTGTATGATTGAACCACCGGACATGGTCCACCCAATTCTCCTGGTAAGGGAAGACCACGCTGGCTCAGGATAACGAGATGGTTCTGGAGATCGTCGTAGGCCACAGCATGAAAGGAATTAATCCCAAGCTAATATCCTTGTCTTCTTACTATTCATTGCTTACCTGTCGGCTCACCTGCCATGAAGTACGCTAATGAGAGAAGTGGGGAATTCGGTAGTCAGGCAGTCTCTCTCTCTCTCTCTCTCTCTCTCTCTCTCTCTCTCTCTCTCTCTCTCTCTCTCTCTCTCTCTCTCTCTCTCTCTCTCTCTCTCTCTCTCTCTCTCTCTCTCTCTCTCTCTCTCTCTATATATATATATATATATATATATATATATATATATATATATATATATATATATATATATATATATGTGTGTGTGTGTGTGTGTGTGTGTGTGTGTGTGTGTGTGTGTGTGTGTGTGTGTGTGTGTGTAATTCACCTCGGTCGTCTGCTGGTCACCCAGCCAGTGTTCCCCATTACGGAGCGAGCTCAGAGCTCATAGACCGATCTTCGGGTAGGACTGAGACCACATCAACACACAAAACACACCGGGAAAGCGAGACCACAACCCCTCGAGTTACATCCCGTACGTATTTACTGCCAGGTGAACATGGGCCACACATTAAAAGGCTTGCCCATTTGCCTCGCGCTTACCGGGACTCGAACCCGGCCCTCTCGATTGTGAGTCGAGCGGTGTGTGTGTGTGTGTGTGTGTGTGTGTGTGTGTGTGTGTGTGTGTGTGCCTACATATTTTTACGAAAGTAAAAAAAAAAAAAGATAAATAAAGTAGTACTAAGATGTGTGCCGGTCTTATTATTTTAGAGATAACCTATATATGTAAAAACCACTGCTATGTATTAACTAGCTGATTCAGACTGGCTAGCCTCTGATCTTGACCCAAGCCAGCAAATAACACAGTCTGGTCTGCTATCCATAGTTGTCCGTCCTCCCTTCCATGGGTGCTTTGTAAATTACTGCCTTCGGTGTTAATTGTAGATACCGGCTACCATTACCCTTTTCCAAAAGGGTAATGTCGAAAGTTTATAGAACTGAGCTATGTGGCTACGATCCGAAACTGTGTGTTTTCTTTGAACCTTGTTGGAGCTAGAGCTGTTTGTTTGAGTAATACGTTAATGAACGCCGTCTTCTTATGCCATGCCTTCACTATAATGGGGCGTCACTAAAGAAAAGATGCATGCCCAGCGAAGATGATCTAAAACAAACCACGTTCCTTATAAAATTTGTCTTCTTTATTCATGCTTTTGTTTAAACGCCGTGGAGTTATCTCTAAAGACACTGTGCTGTTGATGATGAATGCATGTATGGCGTGATGTAATTACGTAGGTATCTAGGATAAAAAAGGGTCAAACAGAACAACGAAATGTGTTATTTCGATATGTAACAAAAAGGTGTGTCGATTTTGTTATGAATAGTAATAAAATGGATATGCATTTTGTATATTTTTGTCTGTCTGATATAGGTGTGTTAATTAGTCAACCAGTCAATCAGTGGTAGCTTATATATATATATATATGTGTGTGTGTGTGTGTGTGTGTGTGTGTGTGTGTGTGTGTGTGTGCTTGCTTGCTTGCTTGCTCTCTCTCTCTCTCTCTCTCTCTCTCTCTCTCTCTCTCTCTCTCTCTCTCTCTCTGATAACACAATCAATGATGTAGCTGCAAATGAAAAAAAATATACTTATGACCAGTATTTTTTTCAGGTTCGTCTTGTCTTAGTTAAAACTTACGTACATGATAGCGCCTCACTGCCTAAAATATTTTATCGTAATTTCGGAAGATTTTTATAGTATCTCAAATTCACTCTGACTGGAAGGATGTTCTCTTTCGTAACTTAACAGGTAAACAAATAATAAATGATGTATCGAATGCTTTTTTCTCATTCGGCAGTCATCAAGTATTATGAACAACAATGAAATGCTCGTTCAGATCCATTCACACATAATAAAGTAAAATTAGTATATATTGTTTAAATACACATACTAATCCAATCATTATGCTATGTACGAAATCACACACAGCTTAGTACAAGTGTATGAAACTGGAGTCATTGCTTCAGATCTCCGGGTCGAGACACCACAGAACGAGCTCTTTGGCAGTGGACGCCATGACCCAGCAGTGAGAGGACGTGCGATAGCAATTTTCATCTGCTTTGTGGCATCATTATATATATATATATATATATATATATATATATATATATATATATATATATATATATATATATATATATATATATATATTTAGCTCCCATGGCTTTATGAGATGCTTTGGACGTGCATTGAATCCACGTAAGTTATTATTGTTATCCTTCCTACATATTTCTCATTTGTTGTCTAATGTAAGGTAAGGATGTTCTGTAATGGTGAGTTGTGTACTACATAGAAGCAGTTCTACTTAAAAACAAATATGTAACTTTTCTGTCAAAGTAGCTAATTCTCTCTCTCTCTCTCTCTCTCTCTCTCTCTCTCTCTCTCTCTCTCTCTCCCCCCTAGAAATCAGTATTTCATTATGCAGTCCGCAGAGAATACTTTATCTTTTTTATTTCTCCACATTATCTTTAACCAAACATTATTATTTTGATTTTTCCTTCTCTTTTCTTCTTCCGATAATATCGTGTGGCTTTGAGATTAACGTGGTTCCTCGCCTAGAAAATACTTAATCCATTGTATTAGTTTGATTTGGATTGGCACTGGGCAGCGAAGGTGGGTGAAGTTTGAGGAGGATGAAGATGAAGAAAAGGGGAGATGGAAGAGGAAGATGAGGAAGAAAAGAGGAGAAACGATGAGAAAAATGAAAGTTTTATATAACAAGTGAAGGGCCTGTTATCAACCACATCTCTCTGTCACCATTTTTACCCATAACCCACATCGACTCGTCCATTTGAAGTTCATTTATCTCTCTTGCTGAGGGTGCAATTCCTCTAAGTCACCGGTGGGCCGCCAGGACAAACTGCACGTGCTGATGATACATTGTGGTGCGCGGTGGCAGTCTCCTATACATGACTGCTCCCTACTATACATTTCAGCGGTGGACAAACGGTGTTTTTTGCAGATATCTCCTAAACGAATCGTTGGATGAGTGTGATATTTCAACACACTACCTTGAACATCCGTTCGTAATTTATGGTTAACATACCACAGTGCTATGTGTTATGTGAGGAGTTTACTGAGTGATATTACGCCTAATCCAGTCATCATATCAAAGGTGTTATACAGAATCGGACGAGTGTGGGGTACTCGTCTAACCCCTCCACCACCACCACCCTGAAGAACCCCCAGACCACTCCTTCTCTACCCCAGTATCGCATGACCCTCTTCCCGCTTCCTCTTCACCCCCTATTCACACCATCAGCCTTCCACCTTTGATTTTTTTCCCTATTGTAATTACATACGTATAGGTATAATAGTTACATACGTCAGTATGTACATACATATCATACATTAATAATATTATTTAATACAATTGCTGGTATATGTGGACATGAAAACCAGAGTGGGTCAAACGACCGTGAAAGCAATAGCTAATTCCGCTGTTAATGGCCTGGTAATAAGCAACGTATCTAACAAAAAATATTATATATAAACTGGACCACTTTTTATGATCAATAGGTAGACAGTACGCAATAAGAGTATCAACTTTTCCTAACAGTAGAAGGTCCAGGTCACAGGTAATTCCAGCACATCATGTTCACATGGTTGACCATAACGACTGCAAACATGGCTCTTCTATATACTACACGTAAACGTGCTGTTGTACAGTAATTATCAACGTGAACCACTTCTTGCCTTCATGAAATTGTACCATACTCGTTAATAATCATATCCATACATACACACTTACAGAACATTATAATGTATAAATACAGTGGTGGGAGAAGTAGGGAGGGACACAGGAGTGAGGGAGGCGAGGAGCTAGGGAGAGGAGAGGAGGGATAAAAAGGGCGAGAACTTCCGAGACGGGGGAGACGTAGTAGTGGTTAGGAATGGTTTGGGTGTGTGTGTGGGGGGCACACTTTCATTCGAATGCGTCAACATGACTCGTCGGCATTGTTATTTTTCACAAGTAAACTCCTCACATAACAAATATAGCACAGTGGTATGTTAACCATAAATTACGAAAGGATGTTCAAGGTGTATGTTGAAATATCATACTCATCCAACGATTCGTTTAGGAGATATCTGCAAAAAACACCGTTTGTCCACAGCTGAAATGTATAGTAGTTGTTTTATAGCCAATAACTTTTTTATAGAACAGGAATGCAAAAATTTGTTATTCACCGTACGTAGGTTCTCGACCATTTCGTGTTTAGTGTTTTGTTTTATACTAAAATTCGACCTTAGTGATGTGAAAAAATGAACGGACGGTGAGATCTTAGTAACGTGTGCTAGCTAATAATTGTGCTGTACTTAATTATCGTTTGTTATTGCCACTTAAGTGAATATTTAGAGATTGTAATCTAAGCTTCACATGTCTTCACTTAGCGTCTCAGATTGTGTGTATACTAAGCAAATAACTAATAGCAGTTTGGAAAGTACTGTGTACCTTGATTTCACCGCTCTTAAATAGTTGAAGATGAAAGGAACACACAAGTTTTCTGATAGTTTGGGGCAAGTTATTAGAGGGCCTCAAAGACAATATAATTTTATGAATGAATATGAATGGAAATGTATAGGTATGTTCCATGCTAGGACTGTCCCAGGAAGTTCTAATAGCTTCTTGAAGTTTTCCTTATTTCTTTAAAGCGATAACAACTTTTTCTTATTCTTCTGCCAGCTGACTACCAGACCTCTCATTCACTAGTTGTCGGCAATCATATGGAATTATCAAAATGTGGTGTTCAGATACATTTACACTAGATAATAAATGCAATGTTTATAGCATGAAAAAAAATGAATTTGTGAATGTCATTTTGATGTAAAATGAAACTAGGATCAGTGTTTCAGAGTCAGACTGGTGGAAAACTTGCGCAGTCGGCTGGGGAAGTACAGGCGCTACTCCATAAGGACTCGGTGGTGATTTCTCGCTTCCTTTCCAACCGCTGGTTTCAAAGAGCTTGTTCGACCTTGACAACTCGTTGTAAGTATTATTCTGAAAGGGCAAATTAGTCAAGTAGATGTATAAATACTGCAGAAAATATGAAAATAAACCTAGGTACAATCTCTCTCTCTCTCTCTCTCTCTCTCTCTCTCTCTCTCTTTTTTATTTAAACAGGTGGTTATATATCTTACATGGGACAGTTAAATGTGCCTATGCTAAAGCTCATCCTTGCCGTAGGTGAGCTATCTTAAAGCTACTGCCCCTCTCTCTCTCTCTCTCTCTCTCTCTCTCTCTCTCTCTCTCTCTCTCTCTCTCTCTCTCTCTCTCTCTCTCTCTCTCTCTCTCTCTCTCTCTCTCTCTCTCTCTCTCTCTCTCTCTCTCTCTCTCTCTCTCTCTCTCTCTCTCTCTCTCTCTCTCTCTCTCTCTCTCTCTCTCTCTCTCTCTCTCTCTCTCTCTCTCTCTCTCTCTCTCTCTCTCTCTCTCTCTCTCTCTCTCTCTCTCTCTCTCTCTCTCTCTCTCTCTCTCTCTCTCTCTCTCTCTCTCTCTCTCTCTCTCTCTCTCTCTCTCTCTCTCTCTCTCTCTCTCTCTCTCTCTCTCTCTCTCTCTCTCTCTCTCTCTCTCTCTCTCTCTCTCTCTCTCTCTCTCTCTCTCTCTCTCTCTCTCTCTCTCTCTCTCTCTCTCTCTCTCTCTCTCTCTCTCTCTCTCTCTCTCTCTCTCTCTCTCTCTCTCTCTCTCTCTCTCTCTCTCTCTCTCTCTCTCTCTCTCTCTCTCTCTCTCTCTCTCTCTCTCTCTCTCTCTCTCTCTCTCTCTCTCTCTCTCTCTCTCTCTCTCTCTCTCTCTCTCGTTACTGAGATGTGGTTACTGTTTCAGCGTTGCGGTTTCCGGTGCAGCATGTGTGGCAGTGCAAGCAAAGACAATTCTCTCAGAGGATACAGTGACGTCACCACTTGTTTGCTCTTCCCATTCATTGGAGTGGGGTGAGTTTTTTCTTTTTTTCTTTTTTGTTACGGTATAATTGTTTGTGCATTGAAGTAGGAATATTCGTGTGGCTGCAGAGATGGATGAAGTTATATTAGAAAATGTGCTTTGCTTGTGTGTTCTTTAGGCGTGTTAACATTGAGTCTATAAGAGTTCCTATTACTTATACTAAATGTATCCGCTATATTTCTCATTTCCTCTAAGTGTTCTTGGTAGAATAAATATGATGTAAGTTTGTACGTGATGTAAACAATCGGGGAAAATTTGTGCTTCAACTTGGTTTTTACATGAGGCTATGGTAATCAGGTTTTACGTAGCCTTGGGTCCATGCCCTGCACCAAAGAAGTTATTACACGAGATTGAGCTAATAAGCCTGTGGCCAAACTACGCGAGGATTGGTTAATAGTCCTGTGGGGAATGCTGAAGGGAAAGAGGACTGGAATGAGGTGCGGTAATTGCATATAATAAAACGACTCCCGACCAGACAGTGTGGCTGCCCCATGAATTGCTGCTAAGAAATTAATAAACTTTACATGCCAAAACTGTACGTAATCAGAAGAGTGAATATAGAATCTAATCATCCGTAAGGTGATTGTTTCGTAGACTGATTAATTACGCGTTTCAAAACGTTAAGGGAATCCTTGATGGTAGTATTGTTTATTAGCTTCTAATTCAGTGGCTTCGTCTATACCACGTTTTTTGTTCCCAATGGAATTATAGTACTGATATGAAAACGAACATGATTTTATCGTTTACCAGATTCGTCCCTAACATTCCTGTGTCCAGAGTACAGTGGCCAGCGACGAGTACAATACCGGGAAGTCCCGAGGGAAGGGGGACTGCGTTTTTGATCGGCAGCTCACATGAACAAATATACGTGGATTTTCAAGCGGAAAGCATTGTTTTCAATTGTCACAGAATGGGCTGTGAAACTGCACATTTCAGGGGCAATAGGGAAATACAATGCGTGCGTGCGTGCGTGCGTGCGTGCGTGCGTGTTTGCGCGCACGCGCGCGTGCATGCCCGCTAGCGTGCGTTCGTGCTTGTTCGTTTGTGTGTGCGCGCGTGTGCCCCTATAGTATGCCCTTTGTGTGTTGGCATGCATGTATTTACACTGTGTGTGTGTGTGTGTGTGTGTGTGTGTGTGTGTGTGTGTGTGTGTGTGTGTGTGTGTTTGCGTGTGTTTGCGCCCTTGAAAGTTATGTGGAAATGTACAAAAATACAATAGCACGTGAATTAACGGTAAATCAGTTATTAATTTTTCAGCGAAGGCTTCTATACAAAACTTTCCTCATATCGAAAAAAATCTCAAGACTAATAAGTACTGCAGGAACGACACCTGTTCCTATATATTTTCCATGCTTGGCGTCTTTCCAGGAGTGTTCGTGCTTGAATGTCTTGCAATTGACTGTCTGCACTTTGTTTCTCATTAAAGAGCTGATTCAAGGTATTGAAACCTTCAATACTTTACTCGTAAATATCTTGTTCCGAGCCTGCAGCTCCCGGGATGTTTGTATTGCGTAAGATTTGCATATGCCCATTATCACAGTATATATTGGTTTTCATATTTATGTTCACCTAAATATTGTTTTCGGTGAAAAAAATTGAGATACTGCTAATACTGCTTCAAAACTGTGATCACGTGCGAGTACCCTCCACACACACACACACACACACACACACACACACACACGGGTGAAAATGCACGCACGCATACCCAAGGGAACATGCACACACACACACACACACACACACACACACACACACACACACACACACACACACACACACACACACACAGACACACAGACACACACAGACACAGACACACACACAGACACACACACACACACACACACACACACACACACACACACACACACACACACACACACACACACACACACACACACACACACACACACACACACACACACACAGACACACACACACACACACAGACACACACACACACACACACACACACACACACACACACACACACACACACACACACACACACACACACACACACAGACACACACACACAGTTAGTTAGTTTATTGACCACGACAGCAATACAAGTATAAAATTTCAATGATATATAGTACATGGTCCAATAAATGTAAATCAAATTTGTCAAATACTGGATAAGTCATCCTAAAAATTCTAGTTTCTAAAAATTAACATAATTCAAAGATTTACAATAAAATATCATAAACAATACAAAGAATCTAGTACCCAAAAAAATCTAAACACTAAACCTAAAAGAAATAAAACCCTAAAGTGGGGCAATACATAAGCATATCTAAAACTTGAAAACAAATATTATTAAGCACACACACACACACACACACACACACACACACACACTTGCACACACACACACGTAGACACACACACACACACACACACACACACACACACACACACACACACACACACACACACACACACACACACACACACACACACACACACACACACACACACACACACACACACACACACACACACACACACACACACACACACACACACACACACACACACACACACACACACACACACACACACACACACACACACACACACACACACACATACATTTCGATCGATCGATCGAGAGAGAGAGAGAGAGAGAGAGAGAGCGAGAGCGAGAGTGAACATGAGGACGTATGGTGGAGGGCAAGTCACTCCATAGGAAACTGATAATTCTTAGTTGCTACATTCATATTACCTACACATTTTAAAATTAGTGTTCATCCTTCTTGTGATATGCATCCCTCATGGAGAATATATTGCCTTGCCTAATTATTCACCAGAATCAACCTTAATTTTGCAAAGATGCTTCATAAATTCGTCCTGTTATCTTAGAAAGTTTTGTATCTTCTTTACGCTCCTGTTAGTAGCCCATTGAGAGAGATAGGGGTTAATTTATTTCTCATTATGGATCGTGTAATAGAATGACTATCTAATAGCATGGTTCTCTAGTATCGTAATGTGATGGTAAATAATTCAGGGGTCATCGTGTATTACCTTCTTGGGTTAGTAAGCATAATTTATGTAATGAACAGAATGATAACCTAATAGAATGTTTCATTATTGCCTTAGTATAAATGGAAAAGAAAAAAAATAATTGCGCTTCCTTTGTTGTCCTTGTAGTTTTAGTAAATGTAGTTAAGAACTGAACGAGAGATGAGGCAAAGGAGGAGGAGGAGGATAAGGAGAAAGAGGAAGGAAGAGAAAGAGGAAGAGGAAGAGGAGTAGGAGGAGCGCTGGGACAATTTCATTTGTCTCAGTACCTGTTCTGCTTCCTCCACAACAAATACAGGATGAAGAATTGGGTGATTCATTCCTGGCACTGAGTGGGATGAAGACGTAGAGGCACTTGAGAGAGAGAGAGAGAGAGAGAGAGAGAGAGAGAGAGAGAGAGAGAGAGAGAGAGAGAGAGAGAGAGAGAGAGAGAGAGAGAGAGAGAGAGAGAGAGAGAGAGAGAGAGAGAGAGAGAGAGAGAGAGAGAGAGAGAGAGAGAGAGAGAGAGAGAGAGAGAGAGAGAGAGAGAGAGAGAGAGAGAGAGAGAGAGAGAGAGAGAGAGAGAGAGAGAGAGAGAGAGAGAGAGAGAGAGAGAGAGAGAGAGAGAGAGAGAGAGAGAGAGAGAGAGAGAGAGAGAGAGAGAGAGAGAGAGAGAGAGAGAGAGAGAGAGAGAGAGAGAGAGAGAGAGAGAGAGAGAGAGAGAGAGAGAGAGAGAGAGAGAGAGAGAGAGAGAGAGAGAGAGAGAGAGAGAGAGAGAGAGAGAGAGAGAGAGAGAGAGAGAGAGAGAGAGAGAGAGAGAGGCAAGCAGAGATGGAGACATAAACAGAGAGGAGAGGCAAGCAGAGATGGAGACATAAACAGAGAGGAGAGGCAAGCAGAGATGGAGACAGACAGAGAGGAGAGGCAAGCAGCAGAGATGGAGACAGAGAGGAGAGGCAAGCAGAGATGGAGACAGACAGAGAGGAGAGGCAAGCAGCAGAGATGGAGACATAAACAGAGAGGAGAGGCAAGCAGAGATGGAGACAGAGACAGAGAGGAGAGGCAAGCAGAGATGGAGACAGAGACAGAGAGGAGAGGCAAGCAGAGATGGAGACATAAACAGAGAGGAGAGGCAAGCAGAGATGGAGACAGACAGAGAGGAGAGGCAAGCAGAGATGGAGACATACAGAGAGGAGAGGCAAGCAGAGATGGAGACAGACAGAGAGGAGAGGCAAGCAGCAGAGATGGAGACAGAGACAGAGGAGAGGCAAGCAGAGATGGAGACAAATAGACGACGGAGACAAGCAGAGACAGACAGACAAAGATAGGTCCGATTCAAAGAGAAAGAAGCAGACAGTGAACAAGAACGAATTTGCATAGTGCTTTGCACACAAATAGAAACAAACAAACGCGGAAAACGAAAAGAGTGGCAGTGAATTTCCATCTTCCCTCCTACTTTGAAGACAAATTATTGCTCCATAAACCTTCTATAGTACCTGAGCTTAGACAGTAGTAGATCCAACTATGAAAGCTGTACTTTCCCGTTCCCCTCTGGCCACGCCAGATATACAAGAATTTTTACTCGAGAGAGAAGGCCGCAAGGGGACGAGGCCAAGGTGAGAGTCAGTACAAACTATTCGCAACACAACCACATACATGTAAGGATTGCAACTTCACCACGCCATGTACCCACTTTGGTCACTCCATGAATAGTGATGGCAGGCACACGGATTTTCAATTTTCTGCTGCTTGTTTGATCTCTGTGTATCGTAGGAGGGAACTCTGACTGCTACTTGCATTGCAGATGGTGTAGCTTACTTGTTTCAAGAAACTTACTTAATTTCTCGGAGAACACGTCGTCGTCTTATTGAATCTTTTACATTTAGTATTCTAAGAGAGATTATATACATTTGATGTACTACTAAAACTGAATTAACGTGTTTCAAAGTTATTGCCGTGGGGACACACACACACACACACACACACACACACACACACACACACACACACACACACACACACACACGTAGTGTAGTGGTTTGCGCTCGACTCACACGAGAGGGTCCGGGTTCGAGTCCCAGGCGGCGAGGCAAATGGGCAAGCCTCTTAATGTGTGGCCCCTGTTCACCAGCAGTAAATAGGTACGGGACGTAACTCGAGGGGTTGTGGCCTCGCTTTCCTGTGTGTGGTGTGTTGTGGTCTCAGTCCTATCCGAAGATAGGTCTATGAGCTCTGAGCTCACACGTAATGGGGAAGACTGGCTGGGTGACCAGCAGACACATGACACACACACACACACACACACACACACACACACACACACACACACACACACACACACACACACACACACACACACACACACACACACACACACACACACACACACACACACACACACACACACACACACACACACACACACACACACACACACACACACACACACACACACGCACACGCACACACACACACACCCTGTAGCTCAGTGGTTAGAGCGCTGGTTTCACAAGCCAGAGGACCGGGGTTCGATTCCCCGGCCGGGTGGAGATATTTGGGTGTGTCTCCTTTCACGTGTAGCCCCTGTTCACCTGGCAGTGAGTAGGTACGGGATGTAAATCGAGGAGTTGTGACCTTGTTGTCCCGGTGTGTGGTGTGTGCCTGGTCTAAGGCCTATCCGAAGATCGGAAATAATGAACTCTGAGCTCGTTCCGTAGGGTAACGTCTGGCTGTCTCGTCAGAGACTGCAGCAGATCAGTCAAACACACACACACACACACACACACACACACACACACATACACACACACACGTCATCGTGTAGTATGCAGATGGATGTTTGACAGGTGCGTGTTATGTATTTTATGTATAATGCTAGTTCAGTTCCGTGTTAAGATTAATAATACATATATGCCACTCGTATCAACAGTCTCTCTCTCTCTCTCTCTCTCTCTCTCTCTCTCTCTCTCTCTCTCTCTCTCTCTCTCTCTCTCTCTCTCTCTCTCTCTCTCTCTCTCTCTCTCTCTCTCTCTCTCTCTCTCTCTCTCTCTCTCTCTCTCTCTCTCTCTCTCTCTCTCTCTCTCTCTCTCTCTCTCTCTCTCTCTCTCTCTCTCTCTCTCTCTCTCTCTCTCTCTCTCTCTCTCTCTCTCTCTCTCTCTCTCTCTCTCTCTCTCTCTCTCTCTCTCTCTCTCTCTCTCTCTCTCTCTCTCTCTCTCTCTCTCTGCAGCTATTGTCAATAGTGTATACGAACTATATATTTTAAGAAAAAATCTCGGCATATCATAATTACTAGGAAAGACAGGATGAGGCATATCATCGCCTTGATGAAACCTCGCGGCTTGAACCCTTGGCATGCTTGGCCGACACGAGTTCAGACTCGTTCCCGTGACGTGAGTTTCCAATGAGCAGGATGAGGTGTTTACTCTTGTCTGTTCGATGTCAGTGTGAGCAGATCAATAACCGTTCACCTCTAGAAGCTGAGAGAAGATATATCGCCGATGCATGTCGCTGTATATTTTAATTTGAAGCAGGGTGTGTCTGTGGGTGTGTGTGGGCGAACGTGTATTTGTTTGTTTCCGCGTATGTGGATTGTGTGTGTGTGTGTGTGTGTGTGTGTGTGTGTGTGTGTGTGTGTGTGTGTGTGTGTGTGTGTGTGTGTGTGCACGCGTGTGTGTGCGCGCGCGCGACTCATTCACGGACGTTAGTTGTACTTTCCACAACCTGATTTGTGATACGTCACCGATACTCTCATCATTATCATCCTCGTTTCGTGGCTTTTGTTTTAAATAAGTGAAATACAAAAGCGAATTGATATCAATAATTCTCTCTCTCTCTCTCTCTCTCTCTCTCTCTCTCTCTCTCTCTCTCTCTCTCTCTCTCTCTCTCTCTCTCTCTCTCTCTCTCTCTCTCTCTCTCTCTCTCTCTCTCTCTCTCTCTCTCTCTCTCTCTCTCTCTCTCTCTCTCTCTCTCTCTCTCTCTCTCTCTCTCTCTCTCTCTCTCTCTCTCTCTCTCTCTCTCTCTCTCTCTCTCTCTCTCTCTCTCTCTCTCTCTCTCTCTCTCTCTCAGTCAATTAAATTCCAACATTCATTAATTCTCCTCACACTAATTACTTTCTTCCAGTAAATACATTCCCTCAGACATTTTCTTTTTCCTCTCACTCTTGCGAACGTTATTTATTGTTTGACACTTTTTGTTTCTTCTATTTCTCACATACTCTTCCAGCAGCCTACGTATGTACGTGGCCCCCTTCTGTTCAACTTGCGGTGGTATTTCTTTTCTTTTCTCCTTCTTAAAGAAATTGCCACACTTAATACTGCCATGCATCAACCTCCTCATCTCTTACAATACTGAGGTGTTTCCCTTTCCACGTCATTTTTTCTTTCGACGTTTCCTTTCTATACTTTGATCGCCACTTCGCTCCTCACCTGTTCCGTCCGTTTCATTCCCTTTCAAATGTTTCTACCGTCTAATTTGCGAATCTCCATGACTTTATATATGAACTTCAAACCACGTCCTTACTTTCACATCTGCCGCCACCTGATCCCTCTCCCCTTAATGTATTCCTACCCAGTCATCTCCCCTTCTCTTGCCAGTCCATCAGTGAAGAGTTCATGAGCGATTTCTGTCCACCATCCCCATTTATTGTATTTGGGTGTATTCCTAATATTCAGGCAAGAATTTCAAATCAGTCTCTCACATACATCATTCAGATATCCTTCACTTCATTTCCTCCAGGCACTCCATATGCTCAAATCACTCCACCTGTGAGTGTTTGCTTCACTATAGCATTTATCTGCTATCAGGGTTAATCTATTTCTTTGGAAATTTTTTTGGAGTATCTGTGTTGTGATGCTATGTTGCATGTGCTAAAATACAACGTGCATTAATTTATAGTATTATCCATGCATATTTATATCTATGTCATCTATCTACCTATATGCTGTACACATACAGTACCTATATGTTGTACTCATACAGTATCTTCACACAAACATGCACTCACTTCCTCCTGCACAACTTAATCAATATTCATTGCAATACTATTTTTTTTTCCACCATTACCTGCCCCATTCCCACAATCACCTCTTCTACGATACGCACAGCAAGATGATGGCAGGTATACTCAAGGGAAACTACAATTAATCATGGTTAGTTATAATAGCTAATCTTGAATACTATTACTCTAAATTGGGATATCAGCTAGTATATTTGTATTATTATTATTATTATTATTATTATTATTATTATTATTATGATTATTATTACCATTCTCGTTTTATTATAATAAGGATAACAAATGATAATAATGATAGAATAATTATAATATTTTTTTTATTATAACTAATATTCATTTCTGCTAATATATACTACTACTACTTCTACTGTTACTACTACTACTACTACTACTACTACTACTACTGTTA
>NC_059297.1:10136910-10166910 GCF_017591435.1 Portunus trituberculatus
TTCTATCATTTCATTTTAGCCAGCGAAATGTTCGTTTGATATCTAGCATTCTTGTCAGTGTTTATAAAGAATGGAACAAGGTAGTGTGGTGGAGAGTAATGCGTGCGTGATGAGAGATATGTTGTAAAGTGGTGTGTATGTGTGTGTGTGTGTGTTTCTGGTATGCGTGGGGTGAGTTTGTTTGTAGTGTGTGTTTGCTTATAGTGTGTGTTTGTTTGTGGTGTTTGGTATGTGTGGGGTAACCGTATTTTGTGGTGTTTTTGTGCGTCTTTGTGGTAGGTGTGTGTGTGTGTGTGTGGTTGGTTGGTGGTGGTTGGTTGGTTGGTTGGTTGGTTGGTTGGTTGGTTGGTGTGTGTGTGTGTGGTGGTGTGTGTGTGTGGTGGTTGGTTGGTTGTGGTGTGTGTGTGTGTGTGTGGTGGTTGGTGGTGATGTGGTGTGTGTGTGGTTGGTTAGTTGGTGTGTGTGTGGTGGTGGTTGGTTGCGTGTGTGTGTGTGGCTGGTTGGTTGTGTGTGTGTGTGTGGTTGGTTGGTTGTGTGTGTGGTTGGTTGGTGTGTGTGTGTGTGTGGTTGTGTTGGTGGTGTGTGTGTGTGTGTGGTTGGTGGTGGTAGTGGTGTGTGTGTGTGGTTGGTTGGTTGGTGTGTGTGTGTGGTTGGTTGGTTGTGTGTGTGTGTGTGTGTGGTTGGTTGGTTGTGTGTGTGTGTGTGGTTGGTTGGTGTGTGGTGTGTGGTGTGTGGTGTTGCGTGTGTTGGTTGGTGTGTGTGTGTGTGGTTGGTTGGTGATGTGTGTGTGTGTTGTTGTTAGTGGTGTGTGTGTGGTGGTACTGGTTGGTGTGTGTGTGTGGTTGGTTGGTGTGTGTGTGTGGTGGTTGCTGTGTGTGTGTGTGTGGTTGGTGGTGGTGTGTGTGTGTGGTTGGTTGGTGGTGTGTGTGTGGTGTGGTTGGTGGTGGTGTGTGTGTGCTGGTTGGTTGTGTGTGTGTGTGTGGTTGGTTGTTGCGTGTGTGTGGTGGTGGTTGGTGGTGTGTGGTTGCTGGTTGATTGTGGTGGTGGTTGGTGGTGGTAGTTGTGTGTGTGGTTGGTTGGTTGGTGGTGGTGTGTGTGTGGTTGGTTGGTTGGTGTGTGTGTGGTGGTTGCGTGGTTGGTGTGTGTGTGTGTGTGGTTGGTTGGTGTGGTGTGTGGTGGTGGTTGGTGGTGGTGGTGTGTGTGGTGTGTGTGGTGTGCTGGTGTGTTGGTGGTGTGTGGTGTGTGTGTGTGGTGGCTGGTGTGTGTGTGTGTGGTGCTGGTGGTGTGTGTGTGTGTGTGTGTGTGGTGGTGGTGTGTGTGTGTGTATGGTGGTTGGTTGGTGTGCTGTGTGTGCTGTGTGGTGGTGGTGGTGTGGTGTGGTTGGTTGGTGTGTGTGTGTGTGTGTGTGGTTGGTTGCGTGTGTGTGTGTGTGGTGGTGTGTGTGTGTGTGGTGGTTGGCTGGTGTGTGTGTGTGTGGTTGGTGTGGTGTGTGTGCTGGTTGGTTGGTGTGTGTGGTGGTGTGTGTGGTGTGTGGTGGTTGTGTTGCTGGTGGTGTGTGTGGTGGTTGGTGTGTGGTTAGTTGGTGTGTGGTGTGTGTGGTTGGTGTGTGTGTGTGTGGTGCTGTTGGTGTGGTTGGTTGGTGGTGTGTGTGGGTGGTGGTGGTGGTGCGTGTGTGGTGGTGGTGTGTGTGGTGGTGGTGTGTGTGTGTGTGTGTGGTGGTGGTGGTGGTGGTGCTGTGTGGTGTGGTGGTGGTTGCTGGTGGTGGTGGTGCTGCTGGTGCGTGTGGCGTGGTGGTGGTGGTTGGTGGTGGTGGTGTGTGGTGCTGTGGTGGTGTGTGTGTGGTGGTGCTGGTGGTGTGTGTGGTGTGTGGTGGTGGTGTGTGGTGGTGGTGTGTGTGGTGCTGTGTGCTGTGGTGCTGGTGGTGTGGTGTGTGGTGGTGTGTGTGTGTGGCTGGTTGGTGGTGTGTGTGTGGTGTGTGGTTGTGGTGGTGTGCTGGTGGTGGTGGTGGTGTGTGGTGGTGCTGCTGCTGTGTGTGCTGGTGGTGGTGGTGGTGGTGTGTGCTGGTGGTGTGGTGTGTGGTGGTGGTGGTGTGGTGGTGGTGGTGGTGGTGCTGCTGGTGGTGGTGGTGTGTGTGGTGGTGGTGGTGCTGGTGTGTGTGTGGTGTGGTGCTGGTGCTGCTGGTGGTGCTGGTGGTGGTGGTGCTGCTGCTGTGGTGTGTGCCTGGTGGTGGTTGGTGGTGGTGCTGTGGTGGTGGTGGTGGTGGTGGTGCTGCTGTGTGTGTGGTGTGGTGGTTGCGGTGGTGGTGGTGTGCTGTGTGGTGGTGGTGGTGGTGCTGGTGCTGGTGTGGTGGTGGTGGTGGTGTGCTGGCTGTGTGGTGGCTGGTGGTGGTGGTGGTGGTGGTGTGTGGTGGTGGTGCTGTGGTGGTGGTGGTGTGCTGGTGGTGGTGGTGCTGTGGTTGGTGGTGGTGGTGGTGCTGGTGGTGGTGCTGCTGTGTGGTGGTGGTGGTGTGTGTGGTGGTGGTGGTGGTGGTGCTGGTGCCTGCTGTGGTGTGGTGGTGGTGGTTGCTGGTGGTGGTGGTGGTGGTGGTGTGTGGTGGTGGTGGTGGTGGTGGTGTGTGGTGGTGGTGGTGGTGTGTGGTGGTGGTGGTGGTGTGTGGTGTGGTGGTGGTGGTGGTGGTGGTGTGTGGTGGTGGTGTGGTGGTGGTGGTGGTGGTGGTGGTGTGCTGGTGGTGTGGTGCTGTGTGGTGGTGTGTGTGGTGGTGGTGGTGTGGTGGTGTGCGTGCTGGTGGTGTGTGTGCTGGTGGTGTGTGCTGTGTGTGTGTGGTGTGTGGTGGTGGTGGTGTGGTGCTGTGTGGTGGTGTGTGTGTGTGTGGTTGGTGGTGTGTGGTGACAGTGGTGTGTGGTGTGTGTGGTGTGTGGTGGTGTGTGTGTGTGTGGTGTGTGGTGTGTGGTGTGGTGGTGGTGGTGGTGTGTGTGTGTGTGTGGTGGTTGTGTGTGTGGTGGTGTGGTGTGTGTGGTGGTGTGTGTGTGGTGCTGTGTGTGTGTGCTGGTGTGTGTGGTGGTGTGTGTGTGTGGTGTGTGTGGTGGTGGTGGTGTGTGTGTGGTGGTGGTGTGTGGTGGTGGTGGTGGTGGTGCTGGTGGTGGTGGTGGTGCTGCTGTGTGTGGTGGTGGTGGTGGTGGTGGTGGTGTGGTGGTGGTGGTGGTGGTGGTGGTGTGTGGTGGTGGTGTGGTGGTGGTGTGTGCTGTGTGTGGTGGTGGTGGTGGTGGTGGTGGTGGTGGTGGTGGTGTGTGGTGCTGTGTGTGTGCTGGTGGTGGTGGTGTGGTGTGTGTTGGTGGTGGTGTGTGTGTGTGTGGTGGTGGTGGTGGTGTGTGTGTGTGTGTGTGGTGGTGGTGTGGTGGTGGTGGTGGTGGTGGTGGTGGTGGTGTGTGCTGTGGTGTGTGGTGGTGGTGGTGGTGGTGGTGGTGTGTGTGGTGCTGTGGTGGTGGTGGTGGTGTGTGGTGGTGGTGGTGGTGGTGTGTGTGTGTGGTGGTGTGGTGGTGGTGGTGTGTGGTGGTGTGGTGTGGTGGTGGTGTGGTGGTGTGTGGTGGTGTGTGTGTGTGTGGTGGTTGGTGGTGGTGTGTGTGTGTGTGTGGTGGTGTGGTGTGTGGTGTGTGTGTGTGTGGTGGTGGTGTGTGTGTGGTGGTTGGTGTGTGTGTGTGTGTGGTGTGGTGGTTGGTGGTGGTGGTGGTGGTGCTGGTGGTGGTGTGTGGTGTGGTGGTGTGGTGGTGGTGGTGGTGGTGTGTGTGCTGGTGCTGTGCTGGTGGTGGTGTGGTGGTGGTGGTGTGTGTGGTGTGGTGTGTGGTGTGTGGTGGTGGTGGTGTGTGTGGTGGTGGTGGTGGTGGTGGTGTGTGTGTGTGGTGGTGGTGGTGTGTGTGTGTGGTGGTGTGTGGTGGTGGTGTGTGTGTGTGTGTGGTGGTGTGTGGTGTGAGTGTGTGTGGTGGTGTGGTGGTGGTGTGTGTGTGGTGGTGTGGGTGGTGGTGGTGTGTGTGCTGGTGGTGGTGGTGGTGGTGGTGGTGGTGGTGGTGTGTGTGTGGTGTGTGGTGGTGGTGGTGCCTGTGGTGGTGGTGTGTGGTGGTGGTGGTGTGGTGGTGTGGTGGTGGTGTGTGTGTGTGGTGTGGTGGTGCTGGTGTGTGGTGTGGTGGTGGTGTGTGGTGTGTGTGGTGGTGGTGGTGGTGGTGGTGGTGGTGGTGGTGGTGGTGGTGTGGTGTGTGTGTGGTGGTGGTGGTGGTGGTGGTGGTGGTGGTGGTGGTGGTGGTGCTGGTGGTGTGTGTGGTGGTGGTGGTGGTGGTGGTGGTGGTGGTGGTGGTGGTGGTGGTGGTGGTGGTGTGTGGTGTGTGGTGGTGGTGGTGGTGGTGGTGGTGTGGTGGTGGTGGTGTGTGGTGGTGGTGGTGGTGTGTGTGGTGGTGGTGGTGGTGGTGGTGGTGTGTGTGTGTGGTGGTGGTGGTGGTGGTGGTGGTGTGTGGTGGTGGTGTGGTGGTGGTGGTGGTGCTGTGGTGGTGGTGGTGGTGGTGGTGGTGGTGTGTGCTGGTGGTGTGGCTGTGGTGGTGGTGTGTGGTGGTGGTGTGGTGGTGTGGTGGTGGTGTGGTGTGTGTGCTGGTGGTGCTGTGGTGGTGGTGTGGTGGTGGTGTGTGTGGTGGTGGTGCTGGTGGTGGTGTGTGGTGGTGGTGTGGTGGTGGTGCTGGTGCTGTGTGTGGTGGTTGGTGGTGTGGTGGTGGTGCTGGTGGTTGTGGTGCTGGTGGTGTGTGGTGGTGGTGGTGGTGGTGGTGGTGGTGGTGGTGCTGTGGTGGTGTGGTGGTGTGTGGTGTGGTGGTGGTGGTGTGTGGTGGTGGTGGTGCTGTGGTGGTGCTGTGGTGGTGGTGGTGGTGATGGTGTGTGGTGGTGGTGGTGTGGTGGTGGTGGTGGTGGTGTGGTGTGTGGTGGTGGTGGTGGTGGTGTGTGGTGTGTGTGGTGGTGTGTGTGTGGTGGTGTGGTGTGGTGTGGTGGTGGTGTGTGGTGGTGCTGCTGGTGGTGGTGGTGGTGGTGTGGTGGTGGTGTGGTGGTGGTGGTGCTGGTGGTGGTGGTGGTGGTGTGTGGTGGTGGTGGTGGTGGTGGTGGTGTGTGTGGTGGTGGTGGTGTGTGGTGTGTGGTGGTGGTGGTGGTGGTGGTGGTGGTGGTGGTGTGTGTGGTGGTGGTGTGTGTGTGTTGGTGGTGGTGGTGGTGTGTGTGTGGTGTGTTGGTGGTGTGTGGTGGTGGTGGTGGTGGTGGTGGTGTGTGGTGGTGGTGGTGGTGGTGTGTGGTGGTGGTGTGTGGTGGTGGTGCTGGTGGTGGTGTGTGCTGGTGGTGGTGGTGGTGCTGGTGGTGGTGTGGTGGTGGTGGTGGTGGTGTTGTGGTGTGTGGTGGTGGTGTGTGGTGGTGGTGTGTGTGTGGTGGTGGTGGTGGTGGTGGTGGTGGTGCTGTGGTGGTGGTGGTGTGGTGTGTGGTGGTGTGGTGGTGGTGGTGGTGGTGGTGGTGTGGTGGTGGTGGTGTGGTGGTGGTGTGTGGTGTGGTGGTGTGGTGTGTGTGTGGTGCTGTGGTGTGCTGTGGTGGTGGTGGTGGTGGTGGTGTGTGTGTGTGGTGGTGTGTGGTGGTGTGTGAGGTGGTGGTGGTGGTGTGGTGGTGGTGGTGGTGGTGTGTGGTGGTGTGTGGTGTGGTGGTGGTGGTGTGTGGTGGTGGTGGTGTGGTGGTGTGGTGGGTGTGTGGTGGTGGTGTGTGGTGCTGGTGTGGTGGTGGTGGTGTGGTGGTGGTGTGGTGTGTGGTGGTGGTGTGTGGTGGTGGTGGTGGTGGTGTGTGGTGGTGTGTGTGGTGGTGGTGGTGGTGTGGTGTGTGTGTGTGTGGTGGTGGTGGTGGTGTGGTGGTGTGTGGTGTGTGGTGGTGGTGGTGTGTGTGTGGTGGTGCTGTGGTGGTGGTGTGTGTGTGGTGTGTGTGTGTGTGTGGTGGTGGTGTGGTGTGGTGTGTGTGTGTGGTGGTTGTGTGGTGGTGTGTGGTGGTGTGTGTGTGTGGTGGTGGTGGTGCGTGTGGTGTGTGTGGTGGTGGTGGTGGTGGTGGTGGTGTGGTGGTGGTGTTGTGTGGTGGTGGTGTGTGGTGGTGGTGGTGTGTGTGGTGGTGGTGTGTGTGTGGTGTGGTGGTGTGGTGGTGGTGGTGGTGGTGGTGGTGTGGTGGTGGTGGTGGTGGTGGTGCTGCTGGTGTGGTGGTGGTGGTGGTGGTGGTGGTGGTGGTGGTGGTGGTGCTGTGGTGCTGTGGTGGTGTGTGGTGGTGGTGTGCTGGTGGTGTGGTGGTGGTGTGTGGTGTGGTGGTGTGGTGTGTGGTGGTGGTGTGGTGGTGGTGGTGGTGTGGTGGTGGCTGGTGGTGTGGTGTGTGTGGTGGTGGTGTGTGTGGTGGTGGTGTGGTAGTGGTGGTGGTGGTGGTGGTGTGTGTGCTGGTGGTGGTGGTGGTGCTGGTGTGGTGGTGGTGGTGGTGCTGTGGTGGTGGTGTGCTGTGTGTGGTGGTGGTGGTGGTGGTGCTGGTGTGTGTGCCGTGGTGGTGGTGGTGGTGCTGGTGGTGGTGCCGTGTGGTGGTGGTTGCTGCTGGTGTGGTGGTGTGTGTGCTGCTGGCTGGTCTGCTGGTGTGGTGGTGGTGGTCTCTCTCTCTCTCTCTCTCTCTCTCTGGTCTCTTCTCTCTCTCTCTCTCTCTCTCTCTCTCTCTCTCTCTCTCTCTCTCTCTCTCTCTCTCTCTCTCTCTCTCTCTCTCTCTCTGATTCTCTCTCTCTCTCTCTCTCTGTTGTGATTGCGTTGCTCTTCTCTGGTGCAGCAGCCGTCAAAGCTGGGTTCTTACTGTTTTCCAGCGTAACAACCGATGAAGATTTTGATAGTGTTATTTTTTTTGGAATTTGCTTGCAAAATGACCAGCTGTCGTTACGTCAGACGGCTCAGTGAAACATTTTCTTCAAGCAGAAGGCATCGGTATTGAATCTGAAAGATCGTAGCCATGTTAGTAGTATGCTCCCTGATCCTATGGAAGTTAATATTTATCTTATATATGAGAAGCAGATTTAATTAATATTTTGTAAAATAATTCATGAAATAGAAAAATAAATGGTGCCCTCCCCATGTTGCTTTCTTTCATTATCTTAAAATTTTATTTTCTCCAGCGGATTCCTCGCTTGCTTGTTTGACAACTGGCCACCTTGTCGGTGTTTATAACGCGACATGGATGTGTAATGAGAACACACTCTTGTACTTCATCCTGTAAATAAAGACATCATATCTGAACAATGTTTATCCTATAAATCTTCCTGTTAGAGATAGCAAACCTTTGAGCTGCCAATTTCAATTTCTAACACAGTACGCCAATTTCAATTTCTAACACAGTACGACATCAGCACTAGCTTCCTACATGTGCACATCTCACCAAATGCTGCCTTCTGATACTCCTAGGCAGCTCCGTGTCAACTCGACTCAGAGTTTTCTGCATAAATAGCGTTATTCATAATTGTTCAGCTTTTTCATTATAAGTATGCACGTATTCAGAGGCTCTATTGTCATTAATTCCTATATGACATCAATAACAATAATAATAATAATTATTATTATTATCATTATTACCTTGTCGATTCCTGTGGTCATGAATAATAAAATTTGCGCCTAAATTTTGACAGGATTTTGGTTTTCATCGGTCATTTCGAAAGGAAAGGACAGCCATTGGAAGTAAATGATATTTTTGCTACAAAAAAAAAGATATTTATCTATCATTATAAAGCATATAACAAAAAAAATAACAGGTAAAGGATTGCCTGCGTAAAATTTTGTATTGACATTACAATGTGTGTTCACCGTCCATCTTACATAAAATTTTCTACATATGTTGATGACATCGAGTTAGATTTCTACAAGTTTTGATACATAAGGTCTGTAGACAGTGACTACATTTGGTAATTTTTTCTTTTCTTTATGTGGAAGAGATGCCAGTCAAGGGCAACAAAATATTTGAAAAAAAAGGGCATTTGAATGCTGTTTCCCTAAAGATTTAGCCAAAATTAAGAAATAAATCTCTTCATATCTCGTAGGAAGATGGAAGTACAGAAGCAGGTAGGGAATTCCAGAGCTTACCAGAGAAAGGTATGAATGATTAAGAGTACTGGTTAACTGTTGCGTTAGAATTGGACAGAATTGGGGTAAGAGGAAAACGAAAACATTGTGCAGTGAGGTCGCAGGGTAAGAGGAGGCTTGCATGTGGCGTCCATGCGTGATCTGTTGATTTCCTGAAGGGTTGGACGCCTCTGAAAGGACGTGGAAAGATGTAGGGTGGTATCATCAGCGTAGGAGTGGATAGTGCAAGAAGTTTGGTTAAAAATATCATTAATGAATAATAGAAGGAGAGTGGGTGACAGGACTGAACCATTAGGGACACCACTATTAACAGATTTAGAAGAACAGTGGCAGTCTACCACAGCAGTAATAGAACGGTACGAAAGGAAACTTAAGAAAAGTTGCAAAGAGAAGGATAGAAACCGTAGGAGGGCAGTTTGGAAATCAAAGCTTTTGATATGTCTAACGCAACAGCAAAAGTTTCACCGAAATCTTTAAAAGAGGATCACCAGTACAGTGACCTTGACGAAAGCTATACTGGCGATCAGATAGAAGATTGTGAAGTGACATGTTTAAGAATCTTCCTATAGAGGATAGATTAAAAAAACTTTAGACAAGCAAGAGATTAAAGCTATAGGACGGTAGTTCAAGGGATTAGAACGGTCATCCTTTTTAGGAGCAGGCTGAATGTAAGCAAACGTCCAGCAAGAAGAAAAAGGTAGAAGTCAATTGACATGGTTAAAAGAGTTTGGCCAGGCACGGTGCAAGCATGGTAGCACATTTTTTTTAGAACAATAGGAGTGACCCCATCAGCTCCATAAGCCTTCAGAGGGTTTAGGCCAGCGAGGGCATGGAAAACATCATTACGAAGAATTTTAATTGCAGACATAAAATAGTCAGAGGGAGGAGGAGAGGGAGGGAGAAGCCCAAAATCATCCAAGGTGAAACTGTTAGCAAAGGTTTCAGAGAAGAGTTCAACTTTAGAGACAGATGAGATGGCAATGGTGCCATCAGGATGAAATAAGGGAGGGAAAGATGAAAAAGTGAAGTTATTGGAGATGTTTTTGGCTAGATGCCAGAAGTCTCGAGGTCAAATTGAGTTTGAATTAGAGTTTGAATTATTAAATATTGAATTGTTTATGTCTTCACCTAACAACGATAATTCATTTTTCATCTTTGGATTTTTGTTGAAAGCTGCCAGTCACACTCCAAAGAAATTTACGAAACGCTGACATTGTACAAATTCAACACGCCCGCCATGCAAAAGACGCGTGACGTAGCAATCGATGGATGGAGGAAGCAAATGTGGAGTGTAATATTTATCCAATTTTCTTCCTCTATTTGTAACCTAGTTACGCATTGTGGTGTGTAAGTTTTTAATGCAAAATAAATCGTTGTATGACCATTGCGTAATAATTCCTTACACTGATGTGCCATGTGTACAGAAATCTCAGCATATTGCTTTACATACTAGGTAATGTTTGGCTTTAAATATTCGTAGATGTAGAAGTGCCTTACTTTGATTTGGACAACAGTCAGGAACACCAGCTCCTACTGCTACTCTTACCACCATGCAATTGTCTATTTTTTTTTTTTTTTTTTACGTAGGGAAGAGGACCGGCCAAGGGCAAAAAAAAGAAAAGATTAATAAAAAGGCCCACTTGAGTGCTGGCTCTCTAAAAAGTAGAAAAGCGTCAGCCAAAATTGGAGAGCAAATGCCTCGATACCTCCCTCTTAAAAGAAAACAAGTCATAGGAATTCGGAAATACAGATGCAGAGAGGGAGTTCCAAAGTTTATCAGTGAAAGGGATAAATGATTGAGAGTACTGGTTAACTCTTGCGTTGGACAGAATAGGGAAGAAAGGAAGAAGAAAGCCTTGTGCAGCGAGGCCGCAGGAGGAAGGGAGGCATGAAGTTAGCAAGATCAGTAGAACAGTTAGCATGAAAATTGCGACAAAAGATAGAAAGAGATGCAACATTTCGGCGGTGAGAAAAAAGCTGAAGACAGTAAGTCAGAGGAGGGGAGTTGACGAGACGAAAAGCTTTTGATTCCACCCTATCTAGTAAAACTGTGTGACTGGAACCTCCCCCAAACATGTGAAGAGTAGTACTCCATACAGCAGCAATAGAACGGTCAGAAAGGAAACGAGATAAAGTTGCAGAGAGAAGGATAGAAGCGGTAAAAAGGCAGTTTTGAAATCAAAGCTTTATGCCAGACTCTATCAAAAGCTTTTGATATGTCTAACGCTACAGCAAAAGTTTCACCAAAATCTCTAAAAAGAGGATGACCAAGACTCAGTAAGGAAAGCCAGAAGATCACCAGTAGAGCGACCTTGACGGAAACCATAGTGGCGATCAGACTGATGATTGTGAAGTGACAGATGTTTGAGAATCTTCTTATTCAGGATAGATTCAAAAACTTTAGACAAGCAAGAGATTAAAGCTATGGGACGGTAGTTTGAAGGGTTAGAACGGTCACCCTTTTTAGGAACAGGCTGAATGTAGGCGAACTTCCAGCAGGAAAGAAAGGTAGAAGTAGATAGATAAAGTTGGAAGAGTTTGGCCAGGCAAGGTGCAAGCACAGAAGCACAGTTTTGAGAACAATAGGAGGGACCCCATCAGGTCCATAAGCCTTCCGAGGGTTTAGGCCAGCAAGGGCATGGAAAACATCATTACGAAGAATTTTGATTGTAGACATGAAATAGTCAGAGGGAGGAGGAGAGGGAGGACAAGCCCAGAATCGTCCAAGGTGGAGTTGTGAGCAAAGGTTTGAGAGAAGAGTTCAGCTTTAGAGACAAAAGATATGGCAGTGGTGCCATAGGGATGAATTAAAGGAGGGAAAGATGAAGAAGTGAAGTTATTTGAGATGTTTTTGGCTAGATGCCAGAAGTTTCGAGGGGAGTTTGAGTTTGAAAGATTTTGACATTTTATTTATGAAAGAGTATTTGGGAAGTTGAAGAACAAACTTGGCATGATTCCGGGCAGAGATATAAAGTGCATGAGATTCAGGAGATGTGCAAATACCTTTTGTGGGCAACCTCTCTATCATGTATAGCACGAGAACAGGCTGAGTTAAACCAAGGTTTAGAAGATTTAGGTTGAGATAAAGAATGAGGAATGAACGCCTCCATGCCAGACACTATCACTTCTGTTATGCGTTCAGCACAAAGAGATGGGTCTCTAACACGGAAGCAGTAATCATTCCAGAGAAAATCAGCATAATACCTCCTCAGGTCCCCCAACTGGCAGAGGCAAAACGCCAGAGGCACCTTCGCTTTGGGGATCCTGTGGAGGATTGGAGAAATAGGACAAGATACAGAAATGAGATTGTGATCGGAGGAGCCCAACGGAGATGAAAGGGTGACAGCATAAGCAGAAGGGTTAGAGGTGAGGAAGAGATCAAGAATGTTGGGCGTGTCTCCAAGACGGTCAGGAATACGAGTAGGGTGTTGCACCAGTTGCTCTAGGTCATGGAGGATAGCAAAGTTGAAGGCTAGTTCACCAGGGTGGTCAGTGAAGGGAGAGGAAAGCCAAAGCTGGTGGTGAACATTGAAATCTCCAAGAATGGAAATCTCAGCGAAAGGGTAGAGGGACAGAATGTGCTCCACTTTGGAAGTTAAGTAGTCGAAGAATTTACTATAGTCAGAAGAGTTAGGGAGAGATAAACAGCACAGATGAATTTAGTTTGAGAGTGACTGTTAAGTCGTAGCCAGATGGTGGAAAATTCGGAAGACTCAAGAGCGTGGGCACGAGAGCAAGTTAAGTCGTTGCGTACATAGACGCAACATCCAGCTTTGGAATGAAAATGAGAATAGAGAAAGTAGGAGGGAACAGAGAAGGGCTACTGTCAGTTGCCTCAGACAGCTGTGTTTCGGTGAGGAAAAGAAGATGAGGTTTAGTAGAGGAGAGGTGGTGTTCCACAGATTGAAAATTAGATCTAAGACCGCGAATGTTGCAGAAGTTAATGTAGAAAAAGTTGAGGGAGGTGTCAAGGCATTTGGGGTCTTTAACAGGAGAGGTGTCCGACCTGGGGACATTTTTGGCCCCTTCCCCAGAAGGGGACTCCGAGGCATTGTTATTTGGGTCCCATTTTCTTTTAAATTTTGATTTTCAAGTGAAGGGTGTATGTGTGGTAAGTGCATGTAGTTTTGTGTGAAGAAGGAGAGTTGTCTTTAGAGGGTAGGCTGTGACTGCCCCCTTGAGCTGTGAAACACAAAGGGAAACGTTCAGCGAGATCACAACTAGCTTTAATGGAAGGTTCACAGCACCCCCTGAACTAGTGCTATTAGATCTCTTGTGCAGCGTGCTTCCTCATTCTTTCATTACCGCTCATGGTATGTGGATTGTGGATAGACTTAATTGAAAATGAAAAAAAAAAAAAAATTGAATAAATATAAACAAAATGTACGATGAAATCAACTTTCTCGTCTAATATTGAAATCGTATAGGAGCAAGATCTCTTACATCAACAGTAAGGAACAGCTAAATGCATGCCTCATGAAGTTGGAAAAGATTCTTGTTGAGTTCATCTAAAAAAGCTTCTTATTCCAGTTATTCGTACCAGCAAAGTATATACTAGCTATATGTATACTCCATGAATAAAAAAATGTATACAAGCTAATCAAAAACTGAATGAAAAAAAAACGTAAAAGAAAAGAAATCTAAACTTTGTTACAAGCTATAGGGATCGATGAATAGTATTGAATGAAACTATGAGCAAATTAAAACTGCCCCGTTATTATGTGTGGCCCTTGTTGTTATGGCATCACTGAATGTCTGTCCAGTTGACCGTTTACTTGACTGTCCAGTTGACCGAGTCTGACTCTCATTAATAAAACAAGTTTCTATCAACCCTTTTATTATTTCTTTCTCACTCTCATTCACAGTTAATTTGCATCAGCACATTCCAATAACTGAGTCAGGGTAAAGGAATAATTCTGCCTTCTTGGATAAAAGCTCGACAATTCTCTAATGGTTTTTGGTCACTTTTATTCTGTAGATGGAAGCGTCTCTGTGGTCATGTAGTCAGAGCTGAGTCAATAGGGAGCTTTAAAAGGTTAGATAAGTTCATGGATGGGGATGATAGATGGAATTAGGTAGCTTAAACACACAGCGACCGCCTCGTCTAGGCCTGGCAGCCTCTTGCACTTTCCCTCTTTTCTTATGTTTTTAAATATTTGACCAAAAGAAATTAGAGAAATTATAATCTTTAGCAACGCACACCTCTGCCTCGGCGTGTTGTTGAGGGTGAGGAGTAGCTATCATAATTTCTTAAAGAATTGTCGCCTGCAAGTTACTAAACGAATAGTGGCATCCTGAATGTGTGATTCATTCTATTCAAGTCTTTATTTTCTCTTGGGGATACGATTGAAGGTTATATGAAGGAGAGTAACGCCTCTTTATCGATGAGTACTGAGTTATATAGAGTAGGATCACTACAAAACTATTTAGTTCATCATAAAGACAGTATTGTATTTACATATACACTCATACACACACACGGCACATCAACTTTTACCTCCCAAAAGCGAGTAGCTTCGAATTTAATGCATGTGGAGCTTCACACGAATTCGAGAGTAATTTTATAGATGCCACTCGAGGTTTCCCCTTTAAGTCAGAAACACTGAAAAATCACCGAGTCCTGCACGTATTGGTGGAAATGTACTGTATATGGTTTCATAAACTAACTTTTTACAATACAAACCAAAAAACAAAACAAAAAATGCACAATGACATAATACAATAGATGACCACTTCCGATAGAAACATATTATGTAAATATTATAAATTACAGATCACCATTAACTCTTGCATTAACTCTTGATTAATATGAAAACATTTGTTACGCTGATACAGACTGAGTGACGTGTTACATGGAACTTATTTTACTCATTAACACATAAATGCACTGATACATTGCGTTGGACTATTATCAGGATCAAAGATAAAGCAAAAAGGTTTAAAGAAAGAAAAAAAGCTTGTACCATAATTGGCTCTAGTCTTTCTGTAACTCATATCCGGACTTTCCAGGAAACTTTAACGAGTTTAGTGCTACTTCCATATCAGACAAATGGCAAGTTTCTGAACTCGTCTCTTCTATTAAGAGGTTTATTAAAAGATATATTGGTATCAGGGAATTGAAAATCAACAAACTTTTTGTCTCCAGAATATTAACAAGAAATAACACATACATTTGACATTGTTTCCACCTGTGTGTGTGTGTGTGTGTGTGTGTGTGTGTGTGTGTGTGTGTGTGTGTGTGTGTGTGTGTGTGTGTGTGTGTGTGTGTGTGTGTGTGATTCACCTCCTCGGTCGTCTGCTGGTCACCCAGCCAGTCTTCCCTATTACGGAGCGACCTCAGAGCTCATAGACCGATCTTCGGGTAGGACCGAGACCACATAACACACTCCACACACCGGGAAAGCGAGGCCACAACCACTCGAGTTACATCCCGTACCTATTTACTGCTAGGTGAACAGGGGCCACACATTAAGAGACTTGCCCATTTGCCTCGCCGCTTACCGGGATTTGCCTCGCCGCTTACCGGGATGTGTGTGTGTGTGTGTGTGTGTGTGTGTGTGTGTGTGTGTGTGTGTGTGTGTGTGTGTGTGTTTAGTAATAGATAATATCTTTACATAGTACACTTACTTATACTAACAGCGACACTTTATTTTAGGTCTACCCTAATCCCATGTTGATATCTTACAATTTTTGATACCGTGTCTACCAAATGGCTCCAAATCGACCTAGTGGACTAGGCACGGGATTGTCAGGCAGTCCTTTGTGTATTTTTCGGTCTGGAGTTTGTATTTCCTACCTAGCAGCGGGTCACAACATCAGACTTTCACGCATGTACTTGATCACTGCAAGAAGACTGCCCAAAGGTTTCTGAACTGATCATGTGTTGTATTTTGTTGCTGTGTTGTGTGCCAGTGTATTTACAGGAATGGTGCGGTGTGATAAATTAAATGCGTTGTGTGGTGTGGTGTGGTGTGATAAGTGCGTTGTGTGGTGTTGTGTGGTGTGATATATTAAGTGCGTTGTGTGGTGTGGTGTGGTGTGGTGTGATAAAATGCGTGGTGGGGTTTGGTGTGGTGTGAGAATTGCGTGGTGTGGTGTGACAAGTGTGTGGTGTGGTGTGGCGTGGTATGATAAGGTAGATGCATGGTGTGGTGTATATGGTGCGTGGTGTAGTGTGGTGTGGTGTGGTGTGGTAGTGCGTGATATAGTATGGTGCGCGGTGTGGTGCATGGTATGGTGCGTGATGTGGTGTGGCGTGGTGTGGTAGGTATCTGGTATGGTGTGATGGGCGGTGTGGTGCGCGATGTGGTGCATGGTATGGTGGGTGGTGTGGTATACTGCGTGGTGTGATGTGGTGTGGTGTGGTGTTTGGTGAGTGGTATAGTATGCGGTGGTATGTGGTCTAGTATGCGGTGTGGTGTGATGTGGTGTGGAGTGGTGTAGTATGCGGTGTGGTGTGGTGTGGTGTGATGTGGTGTGGTGTGGTGCGTGTGGTATGGCGTGGTGCGTGGTGTTGTGCGTTGCGTGGTGTTGTGTGTTGCGTGGTATGGCGTGGTGCGTGGTATGTGGTGGTGTTGTGTGGTGCGTGGTGTTGTGTGGTGCGTGGTATGGCGTGGTGCGTGGTATGGCGTGGTGCGTGGTATGGCGTGGTGCGTGGTATGGCGTGGTGCGTGGTATGGCGTGGTGCGTGGTATGGCGTGGTGCGTTGTGTTGTCTGGTGTGTTGCGTTGTGTTGTGTGGTGTGGTGCGTTGTGTTTTGTGGTGTGGTGCGTTGTGTTGTGTGGTGCGTGCGTGTGGGGTGTGGTGGGTACGTGTCTGCGTGCGTGGTCTGTTGTGTTGTGTTGTGTTGTGTGTGTGTGGTGTGGTGTTATGCGTGGTGCGGTGTGATGTGGTGTGTTTTGTGGTGTGGTGTGGTGGTGTGTGGTGTGGTGTGGTGTGGTGTGGTGTGGTGTGATGTGGTGTGATGTGGTGTGGTTTGGTTCGTACCTGTTGTGGTGTGGTGTGGTGTGGTGCGTGCGTGGTGTGGTTTGGTGCGTACCTGTTGTGGTGTGGTGTTTTCAGTGTTCGTTGAAGACTTATTCTTACTGTAGGTAATATATCATACTGTATTGTATTTTCTAATTTTAATTCAACTAAAATTAAATACACCATTTCTCAATGTTTCCAATAATGTCACACAACTTCAATCAATATCCTTAGAAATGTCTAGGCTTATCTCCGTAAATCCTTCACCAATATTAATCACATAACACTAGAAATTCCACGAATTTATCACGTGCCAATTTCACAGCTGATGCATCCAAATACCAAAGGAATGCTTGAACTCAACTCACATATATATACCACAATATGTCATATGTAAATAACTCCTCAATATGAAATAATGCATCAACTGTCAAAATTGCACTACACATACATAAAATCTTAATACAACATCCTAGTAAATACACATCCTATAATTGTTTCCTCCTTTCACTTACATAACACATACAATGTCTTAGACTGCATTATCAACTATAGAGCTCTACTCACTAATACAAGGAAGAGTCTGTCCATGACTCAATGGTTCCTCTCCTCTCGTGACCGGAACCGCAGCCTCTCGGCTTCTGTCTCTCGCGCTCTCTCTCGTCTGCCGAACCCCTTTGTTGTAGGTCCAGCCTATTTTATACACAATGTCTCGCACTTTTTCCTTCCACGCCTAGTTTACCATCCACCATTCAGAGATCACTCCACGTGGGGTCCACGTGTGAACAACATAAGGACGAAACACATACAAAATACCATCAAATAATTCTTAACCGTAGTACAGCTCCAGAAATACGACATCATCCTATTGGCGTTTCAGAAGTTCACGTTTTCCCTACAACAATAGCAAGTTCCTTATTGGTCTAACTATGATATTCAGGTTGTTTATTGGTCATATTTATGTACCAATCATGGGTCACTCCACGTGGTGTATATACCTACTAAGATGGCCAATTTCTTATTGGTCTGATCAGGATAACCAGGTTGCTTATTGGCCAGTTAAGTTCACCATCCATGTTTAACTCCACGTGGGGAACCATGTGTGATTTACACTACTCCCCAAGGTCATATACTACTCCCCAAGGTTGTTTAAAAGTCATTTGGTCTTGGACATCTGCCTGGGTCAGCTCCTGGTTTGAAATCTGATCCCCGAAAGCCTATTCTCTTGTTAATGGTTTCTTGACCCACAGCATCTTGACCCAGCTGGCTTCTATTTATAGCAGGATCAATGTCACAATTCTCCGTAGATATGTTTGCTTTTCATGTGTTGCTTCTGCTGCTGCATCAGGTTATGACAGTGTGGTGTGGTGTGGTGTGGTGTAGTGCGTGAGTGGTGTAGTGTGGCGCGTGAGTGGTGTAGTGTGGTGTATGCGTGGTGTAGTGTGGTGTGTGCGTGGTGTAGTGTGGTGTGTGCGTGGTGTAGTGTGGTGTGCGTGGTGTAGTGTAGTGTGTGCATGGTGTAGTGTGGTGTGTGCGTGGTGTAGTGTGGTGTGTGCGTGGTGTGGTGTGGGGTGTGAGTGGTATTGTGTGGGGTGTGAGTGGTATAATGTGGGGTGAGTGGTATAGCGTGGCGCGTGAGTGGTGTAGTGTGGTGTGTGCGTGGTGTAGTGTGGTGTGTGCGTGGTGTAGTGTGGTGTGTGCGTGGTGTAGTGTGGTGTGTGCGTGGTGTAGTGTGGTGTGTGCGTGGTGTAGTGTGGTGTGTGCTTGCGTGCTTGCGTGTGTGTGTGTGTGTGTGTGTGTGTGTGTGTGTGTGTGTGTGTGTGTGTGGTGTGTGTGTGGTGTGGTGTGTGGTGTGTACGTCGTGAGGTGTGGTATGGTGTGGTGTAGTGTGGTGTGTGTGTGTGGTGTGGTGTAGTAGTACGTTTGTGGTATTCATGGATGGTGTGGTGTGATTCATGGTTGGTGTGGTGTGATTCATTTGGTGAGTGGTTCGTACGTGGTGTGTGTGTGTGTGTGGTGTACGTTGTGTATGTGCATCCGTGTGATGTGTTGGTGTGGTGTGGTGTGGTGTGGTGTAGTTTGATGTGCTGTGATGTGTTGTTTTGTGGGGTGATGTGATGTAATGTGATATGATTTGGTGTGGTACGTACTTGATGTGGCGTGGTGTTGTGTAATATGTGCGTGGTGTGGTGTGGCATAATATGTGCATGGTGTGCTGTGGTGTAGTGTGTGCGTGGTTTAGTGTGGTGGAGTGTGTGCTTGGTGTGGTGTGGTGTGGTGTGGTGTGGTGTGTTGTGGTGTAGTGTGTGTTGTGGTGTGTGTTGTGGTGTGTGTGTGTGTGTGTGTGTGTGTGTGTGTGTGTGTGTGTGTGTGTGTGTGTGTGTAAGTGGTGTGGTGTGGTGTGGTGTGGTGTGGTGAATGCGGTGAGGTGTGGTATGGTGTGGTGTAGTGTGGTATGGTGTGGTGTGTGGTGTGGTGTGGTGTGGTGCGTAATTGGTGTGGTATGATTCATGGATGGTGTGGTGTGATTCATGGATGGTGTGGTGTGATTCATGGTTGGTGCAGTGTGGTTCGTACGTGGTGTGGTGGGGTTCGTACGTGGTGTGGTGGGGTTCGTACGTGGTGTGGTGGGGTTCGTGCGTAGTGTGGTGGGGTTCGTGCGTAGTGTGGTGGGGTGGGGTGTGGTGTGGTGTGGTGCGTGTGAGTGCGTGCGTGCTCCGTGCGTGGTGTGGTGCGGTGCGTGCTCCGTGCGTGGTGTGGTGCGGTGCGTGCTGCGTGCGTGGTGTGGTGCGGTGCGTGCTACGTGCGTGCGTGGTGGTGTGGTGTGGTGTGGTGTGTGGTGTGGTGTGGTGCGTGCTGCGTGCGTGGTGTGGTGTGGTGTGGTGCGTGCGTGGTGAGTTGTGGTGTGTGCTGCGTGCGTGGTGTGGTGTGGTGCGTGCTGCGTGCGTGGTGTGGTGTGGTGCGTGCTGCGTACGTGGTGTGGCGTGGTGCGTGCTGCGTGCGTGGTGAGGTGTGGTGCGTGCTGCGTGCGTGGTGTGGTGTGGTGTGGTGTGTGCTGCGTGCGTGGTCTGGTGTGGTGCGTGCTGCGTGCGTGGTGTGGTGTGGTGCGTGCTGCGTGCGTGTGGTGTGGTGTGGTGCGTGCTGCGTGCGTGGTGTGGTGCGGTGCGTGCTACGTGCGTGCGTGGTGTGGTGTGTGGTATGGTGTGGTGTGGTGTGGTGTGGTGCGTGCTGCGTGCGTGGTGTGGTGTGGTATGGTGTGGTGCGTGCTGCGTACGTTGTGTGGTGTGATGCGTGCTGCGTGCGTGTTGTGGTGTGGTGCGTGCTGCGTGTGTGGTGTGGTGTGGTTCGTGCTGCGTTCGTGGTGTGGTGTGGTGCGTGCTGCGTGCGTGGTGTGGTGCGGTGCGTGCTGCGTGCGTGGTTTGGTGCGGTGCGTGCTGCGTGCGTGGTGTGGTGTGGAGCGTGCTGCGTGCGTGGTGTGATGTGGTGTGGTGCGGTGTGTGCTGCGTGCGTGGTCTGGTGTGGTGCGTGCTGCGTGCGTGGTGTGGTGTGGTGCATGCTGCGTGCGTGGTGTGGTGTGGTGCATGCTGCGTGCGTGGTGTGGTGTGGTGTGGTGTGGTATGGTGTGGTGCGTGCTGCGTACGTGGTGTGGTGTGGTGTGGTGCGTTCGTGGTGTGGAGTGGTGCGTTCGTGGTGTGGTGTGGTGCGTGATGCGTGCGTGGTGTGGTGCGGTGCGTGCTGCGTGCGTGGTGTGGTGCGGTGCGTGCTGCGTGCGTGGTGTGGTGCGGTGCGTGCTGCGTGCGTGGTGTGGTGCGGTGCGTGCTGCGTGCGTGGTGTGGTGCGGTGCGTGCTGCGTGCGTGGTGTGGTGCAGTGCGTGCTGCGTGCGTGGTGTGGTGCAGTGCGTGCTGCGTGCGTGGTGTGGTGTGGTGTGGTGTGGTGTGGTGTGGTGTGGTGCGTGGTGTGGTGTGGTGCGTGCTGCTGCGTGGTGTGGTGTGGTGCGTGCTGCGTGCGTGGGGTGGTGTAGTGTGGTGTGGTGCGTGCGTGCGTGGTGTGGTGTGGTGTGGTGTGGTGTGGTGTGGTGCGTGGTGTGGTGTGGTGCGTGATGCGTGCGTGATGTGGTATGCTGTGGTGCGTCTTCGTGCGTGGTGTGGTGTGGTGTGGTGCATGCTGCGTGCGTATTGTAGTGTGGTGAGTGCTGTGTGCGTGATGTTGTGTAGTGCGTGATACATGGGTGATAAGGTGTGGTGCGTGCGTGTGTTGTGTTGTAGGCACATGCGTGCTATGGTGTGGTGCATTTTCGCGTGCGTGGTGTGGAGTGATGCGTTTGTACGTGGAGTGGAGTGATGCGTTTGTACGTGGAGTGTGGAAGGTGCGGTGCGGTGTGGTGTGGAGTGGCGCGAAATGTGGTGTGGTCTGGTGATGAGTTGCGTATGTACGTGCGTACATATGAGGTTGCGTGCGTGAGCGCATAATTTGATGTATGGTGTGGCGTGGTGTTGTGCAGGAGCGGTGTCAGTGTGGTAGTGTAGTTGGTGCATGTGTGGTGTTGTCTGTGAGTGAGTGTGCGCGTGTGTGGTGTGGAATATTGTGTGTTAGGAATGGATTGAATTCTGGAATGGAATGGAGTGGAGTATGCCCGTTTGTGTGCGCGCGCGCCTTGAACGGTGATCTGAAACCCATTGTTAAACTATATGATAGGTGTCTTAAGCAATTACTTGCGAGTAGGGAAAAATACGTGTAGTGATATTTGTTACGCTGTTTCGGGATTTCGCTCTGTTGATGACCAGGTTAGGTATAATCAACAAATTATTTTATATAATGTGGCAGGAAAGATCTGAATTCAGAGATGATCCTTTACTATTTGTTATGAACTGAATAAAGAGTGGTAACACGGTGACAGGAAAGTTAATTACAGACTATATTAGTAATCATGTTATAGAAATAAAGCAGGCTATACAGAGTGTAATAAATAGCATTTCTAAAAGGGACTCATCAATGAGATTACCATACAAAGATATAAATCCGAACTTTATAGTACATGATGTATACAAGTTGAAATATAAATTTAATGAATTTTATTGGTTGTCCTCTACTAGGTTTAGGGTGAATGGTCACTCCCTATAGTTCGTGAGACAGGACGATGGAACAGGAGGGGTCGTGTCCGATTACCTATGAATGAAATGTGGTAGAGTTCAGACAAAAAAAAAAAAAAAAAAAAAACACGTCCTCCAAGACTGCCCACTAACTCAACACATTAGGGACCATCACCAGTTTGAGACATTAAAACAGGTGTTTTCTGATAAGTTTTCAATAGCTGTGACTGTAAATGCATTGCAAAATATTATGAAATATACATGTTTGCAGTAGGTAGGTGTAGGAGGTTACAAATAAAATACTAGTCTTGATAATATGTTGAACTACAATTGTCACTGAAATGAGTAGTAAAGACTAATTCAGTATGTAATTATGGAATATCAAACTATAGAATAATTAATATGTAATCTTTGGACTTGTGATCAATAAACTCTATATATCTGTCTATCTATCTGCCTGTCTGTCTTAGTGTGTGTGTGTGTGTGTGTGTGTGTGTGTGTGTGTGTGTGTGTGTGTGTGTGTGTGTGTACGTGCGTGAGTACGTGCGTGCTTGTGTACATGTGTATGTGCGTGCTTGTGTGCGTGTGTACGTGCGTGCTTATGTGTGTAATTCACTGTTTGATCTGCTGCAGTCTCTGACGAAACAGCCAGACGTTACCCTACGGAACGAGCTCAGAGCTCATTATTTCCGATCTTCGGATAGGCCTGAGACCAGGCACACACCACACACCGGGACAACAAGGTCACAACTCCTCGATTTACATCCCGTACCTACTCACTGCTAGGTGAACAGGGGCTACACGTGAAAGGAGACACACCCAAATATCTCCACCCGGCCGGGGAATCGAACCCCGGTTCTCTGGCTTGTGAAACCAGCGCTCTAACCACTGAGCTACCGTACGTGCGTGCTTGTGTGTGTGTGTGTGTGTGTGTGTGTGTGTGTGTGTGTGTGTGTGCGTGCGTGCGTGCGTGCGTGCGTGTGTGTGTGTGTGTGTGTGTGTGTGTGTGTGTGTGTGTGTGTGTGTGTGCGTATATGTGGTTCATTGTGTGTAATGGGTACTGAGTGGTGTGTGACGTATGGTGTATGTGATGCCAGCGTTGGGCATGTGGCGTGACAGTGGGATATATGGTGCGAGAGTGGGATATGTGGTGTGAGTGTGGGGTATGTGGTGTGAGATTGTGATGTGGTGGGTGTGGTTTATGTGGTGTGTGTGTGTGTGTGTTTACGTGGTGTATGTAGTATGTGTGTGGTGTGGTATGCGTGTGTGGTATGAGTAGTATGTGTATGTGGTATGAGTGTTGTGGTGTACGATATTATGTGGTGGTATGTGTGATGTTATGTTCTATATGTGGTGAATGTTTTGTGTGTGGTTTATGTTTTCTGTTTTGTGTGTATGTATGTTTTCTGTTTGGTGTGGTGTGTTTCTGTGTGTGTGTGTGTGTGTGTGTGTGTGTGTGTGTGTGTGTGTGTGTGTGTGTGTGTGTGTGTGTGTGTGTGTGTGTGTGTGTGTGTGTGTGTGTGTGTGTGTGTGTGCATGTTTGGTGACGTTTGTGGGGTGTGGTACTGTGTGTGGTTTAGTGTGTTGTGTGGTGCGTGCGTGGTGTGGTCTAGTTTAGTGTAGTGTGGTGTGGTGTGGTGGTGTGTTAAACGTGTGTGCGTGCGTTGTGTGGTGCGTGCATGCCAACAAGCTTGCACATATACCTAGTGGGTTAAGTGCTTGCGTTTTTGCGTACATGCCAACAAGCTTGTATGTGTACCTTGTGGGGTGAGTGCTTGGGTGTTTAGTGTGATGCGTGGCGTTATGTGGTGTGAAGTGTTGCGACGTGTGGTGTGGTGTGGTGTTGTGTTGTGTGGTGTGGTGTGGTGTGGTGTGCGGTGTTGTGTGGTGTGGTGTGGTGTGGTGTGGTAGTGGTGCGATGCGATGCGATGCGATGCGGTGTGGTGTGGTCTGGTGTCGTGTGGAGTGTGCACATGGTGCGTGTGGATGGTGTGTTTGTGTGTGTGTGTGTGTGTCCGCGTGTGTGTGTGTGTGTGTGTGTGTGTGTGTGTGTGTGTTTGTGTGTGTGTGTTTTACGGTAAGGCCTATAGCGCCTGTAGGCACACTTTAAGAGTGTATGGGAAGCGCTAGTCAGCTTCCGCCCATTAATGGCGCAGGCTATTTTATTTATAGTGGTACCCATATTAGGGCCCATATCACCGCCCAAGCTCATCTTGAGTGTAACCACCTAGAACCTGGGTATCATGGTGATATGTAGGTAACTTTAAACCACTCGACAAATGGCAAAGTGTTTTAAGGCTGTACGTGGCGGGATTCGAACCTACGCGTGGACGTCTGCCCGATCCCACGCTCACCACCTTATCCACTATGTGTGTGTGTGTGTGTGTGTGTGTGTGTGTGTGTGTGTGTGTGTGTGTGTGATGCGTACGTAGTGTGGTGCTTGCGTACTGTGGTGTTGTGCGTGCTTCATGTGGTGTGCTTCGTGTGGTGTGGTGGGTGGTGTGATGCATGGTTTGGAGCTTACGTCGTGTGGTGTGGTGCGTGGTGTGGTGTGGTGCGTGCGTCCATGGTGTAGTGTAGTGCGGCGTACATGGTGCATGGTGTGGTGTGGTGTTGTGGTAAAGTGTGGTATGCTGAAGTTATGTGGTATGCTGAAGTTATGTGGTGTGTTGCGTGGTGCATGTGGTGTAGTTTGGTAGGACTGAGACCACATCACACACAACACACACCGGGAAAGCGAGGCCACAATTCCTCAAGTTACATCCCGTACCTCTTTACTGCTAGGTGAACAGGGCCCACACATTAAGAGGCTTGCCCATTTGCTTTGCCGCTTTCCGGGACTCGAACCAGGGCCTCTCAATTGTGAGTCGAGCGTGCTAACCACTACACTACGCGGTGTGTGTGTGTGTGTGTGTGTGTGTGTGTGTGTGTGTGTGTGTGTGTGTGTGTGTGTGTGTGTGTGTTTAGTGTGGTGTATGTGGAACATGTGTGGTAGGTTTGGTGCGTGTGGTGTGTGTGGTATGTGTGGTGTGTTTTGGTTGGTGTTGTCCGTATTGTATGTGCTGTGCGTTCGTGTCTTTGTTTACTCCACTTTTTCTGCCCTCTCTCTCTCTCTCTCTCTCTCTCTCTCTCTCTCTCTCTCTCTCTCTCTCTCTCTCTCTCTCTCTCTCTCTCTCTCTCTCTCTCTCTCTCTCTCTCTCTCTCTCTCTCTCTCTCTCTCTCTCTCTCTCTCTCTCTCTCTCTCTCTCTCTCTCTCTCTCTCTCTCTCTCTCTCTCTCTCTCTCTCTCTCTCTCTCTCTCTCTCTCTCTCTCTCTCTCTCTCTCTCTCTCTCTCTCTCTCTCTCTCTCTCTCTCTCTCTCTCTCTCTCTCTCTCTCTCTCTCTCTCTCTCTCTCTCTCTCTCTCTCTCTCTCTCTCTCTCTCTCTCTCTCTCTCTCTCTCTCTCTCTCTCTCTCTCTCTCTCTCTCTCTCTCTCTCTCTCTCTCTCTCTCTCTCTCTCTCTCTCTCTCTCTCTCTCTCTCTCTCTCTCTCTCTCTCTCTCTCTCTCTCTCTCTCTCTCTCTCTCTCTCTCTCTCTCTCTCTCTCTCTCTCTCTCTCTCTCTCTCTCTCTCTCTCTCTCTCTCTCTCTCTCTCTCTCTCTCTCTCTCTCTCTCTCTCTCTCTCTCTCTCTCTCTCTCTCTCTCTCTCTCTCTCTCTCTCTCTCTCTCTCTCTCTCTCTCTCTCTCTCTCTCTCTCTCTCTCTCTCTCTCTCTCTCTCTCTCTCTCTCTCTCTCTCTCTCTCTCTCTCTCTCTCTCTCTCTCTCTCTCTCTCTCTCTCTCTCTCTCTCTCTCTCTCTCTCTCTCTCTCTCTCTCTCTCTCTCTCTCTCTCTCTCTCTCTCTCTCTCTCTCTCTCTCTCTCTCTCTCTCTCTCTCTCTCTCTCTCTCTCTCTCTCTCTCTCTCTCTCTCTCTCTCTCTCTCTCTCTCTCTCTCTCTCTCTCTCTCTCTCTCTCTCTCTCTCTCTCTCTCTCTCTCTCTCTCTCTCTCTCTCTCTCTCTCTCTCTCTCTCTCTCTCTCTCTCTCTCTCTCTCTCTCTCTCTCTCTCTCTCTCTCTCTCTCTCTCTCTCTCTCTCTCTCTCTCTCTCTCTCTCTCTCTCTCTCTCTCTCTCTCTCTCTCTCTCTCTCTCTCTCTCTCTCTCTCTCTCTCTCTCTCTCTCTCTCTCTCTCTCTCTCTCTCTCTCTCTCTCTCCTCTCTCTCTCTCTCTCTCTCCCTCTCCCTCTCTCTCTCTCTCACTCATTCTCACTCTCACTCACTTTCTCTCTCTCCTAATCTCTCCCAACCTCTTCCAACCTCTCTTTCCTCTCTTTCACTCCTTCCCTTTCCCTCCTCCCTCCCTCGCTCCTTCCCTCCTTTTCTCTCCTTCCCTCTCTTTCCTCCCTCCCTCTCTCCCTGTTTTTTCATTCCTCCTCCCCCTCTTCCGCTTCTGCTCCCTCTCCCTCTCCCTCTCTCTCTCTCTCTCTCTCTCTCTCTCTCTCTCTCTCTCTCTCTCCTTTAAAGAGACTCGAGTCAATTTAGTGCAAGTACCCTCTCTGCTGTCCCTTGAGGGGATGGAGACGGGTTACGTGGGAGAGAGGAAAGGACAACACGAAGAGGCGCAGATGGAGGAAACAGTCAAGGTGTGATGGAGGATAAAAAGATAATGGAAAGGAAAGGAAAAAAATTAAGAGAAATGCAAGAACTTGTGAGATTTTAGAAGGGAGGATTAGGAAATTCTATTATGAACGGAGACTTGGTAGGAAGTACAAGTGAGGAGTGAGGTGGTTTTATGAATGAAAGGGGACGGTGGTGGTTAAAAGGAGGGAGAGGCAGATGTTGTCAGTAAGGTGTTGGAGGATGTAGTTGTAATGAAGATGGTGTTACTAGAGGAAAGGTAGAGTGGAGGTGGAAGAGACGTAATAGAGGTTAGTTAAAGGAATATACAGAGAGGAAGTTTTGGTGTGGGTTAAAGATTGGAGGACAGCGACGGTGCTGCCATCTGTTGGAAGCGAGTAATTTAAGTAACTTAAAATTTCTCCCATGCTTCCTCCCCCACCCCTATTTTTTCCTGCATTCTCTCGTGGTTATGAACTTTAAGGCAAATAAAACATGTTTATATATATATATATATATATATATATATATATATATATATATATATATATATATATATATATATATATATATATATATATATATATATATATATATATATATATATATGCGTTTTCTGCCCGCCTCCGCCTGGGCCACACCATACTCCTTACTTGCATCGCATACGTCGACTGTCTCATGACCCCTTCTGCCCTTGGTGTAGGACTACCCCTGAGGCCATGGAACATTTCCTGCTTCAATGCCCACGCCTCCTCTCTCAACATACTGCATTACGCTCCTGGCTCTCCGCCCTGGCCATCACAACACTCAACCTGCCCACCCTCTTGGCGGCCTCAGGCGTCCACCTCTCCTGGCAACCTGCTGTCCTTCGCCTTACTTGTGCCTTCTTGAGGAAGACCGGCCAGCTACCACACCTGTGATACCCACACAGGACTACCCCAGGGCTCATAAGGATTCAAAAGAAGTCACGAAAATCTATGTATCCTTATGAGCCCTGGGGTAGTCCTGTGTGGGTATCACAGGCGTGGTAGCTGGCCGGTCTTCCTCAAGAAGGCACAAGTAAGGCGAAGGACAGCAGGTTGCCAGGAGAGGTGGACGCCTGAGGCCGCCAAGAGGGTGGGCAGGTTGAGTGTTGTGATGGCCAGGGCGGAGAGCCGGGAGCGTAATGCAGTATGTTGAGAGAGGAGGCGTGGACATTGAAGCAGGAAATGTTCCATGGGCTCAGGGTAGTCCTACACAAAGGGCAGAAGGGGTTACAAGACAGACGTAGGCGATGCAAGTGAGCACTGAGCGTGGTGTGGCCCAGGCGGAGGCGGGCGATGGTTGATGTGCCTTGCGCGGTTGCGCTCCTTCCCGTAACTGACTGAATCTTGTAAAGTTGTAACGACGCTCATCCTCCCCCGCTGATGAACCCCCCATCCCTCACCCCTTACTACCTGCAACTCGCGCGCCATCTGTTAGAAGCGAGGTTCCCTAATCAATTCATCTACCCCGTCCATTAAACCTGTATATCCTCCCTACAAGCCTTGGGTTAGTTAGATTTACACCAAGGTAACGGTGCTCTAGCTCAGGGCACCGTTTTCTCTCCTCAGACAAATTACTTCATTGGAGGGGGGCTCCCTTGTGATGACTTAATTTAAGGATTATTTAATCCTTTAATCCTCAGATTCTGAACTCATGTAACTCAGGGGACGGGACGCTAATTGGGGTTCTATCCTTTGCGAGATGCTCCAAATATTATGTTTACCTGAGAATTTTGAGAAGGCCAGCCAAATAATGTCGCAGACATCCATTACGTCACTTGCAGTCTATTTTTGGCACGCAATGACATAGATTACAGAGAAACAGTCACAAATACAGACATCCACATCACAACATCTCCTCCGCCATACAAGAACACACACAGACACACAGACACACACGCACACTAAGTAGATTTTAAGTTTACGATGTGCCAGTGTAAATACTGTATGACCTGCCCTTGTGCTTTTTATTTCTTTATTTCTTTTTCACTAAGACGGATTCCAGAGACGCCATTTCCATTGAGATTTATACAAAGTTTCAGTTCAAGGAAATTCAAGAAGCAGAATGCGTCTAGCATTCTGATTTTTTTAGAAGGTGCGCCCTTTTTTTGCTATGGACCATTAGAAATGCTCCAAATGATACGATCTACCACTTGAAAGTAGTAGCAGGTGTACGGGCTTAATGTGTTAAACTACACTAGAGCCTATCAAATTTTCTAGGTCATAATAAAAAGACAACTATCCATAGTGTGTAGGTCTACCACTTGTTGCCACCAAACCCCCCCATGCATGTCAAATATTGTTCATTGTATAAGGAAATACAAATATTTTTTAAAAGATGATTTTTGGGCTACTATTAACCCACTCCCTCCAACCAACCACTCCCCCTCCAATCACACATCAGGTAGTTGCCTGTGTTTGGTCGAATAGGTACAGGTTAAGGAGTGAATAAAAAATGAAATTACCAGTCACACCAAAAATCTAAAAAGTCAAAGTTTAGTGAATATATTACTGTAATAATAGTTACTTCACTTACTCACCAATTTTCTTAGATGTCCTCTCCCGTTTCATCACCTATACATCGTCAACTTCCTCAGCCAATAATTTCTACATCTTAAGCGTCACCTCAGCCACGTCACCTGTGATAACAATTTACATGAACATATTTGATAATCCACAGCGACGACTTACAGAACAGGGTACCACATCCTCATAACTTATACATATCAATAATTCAATTAAGAATTACACAAATACAGCAACCAACGCACGAAAATATCATGGACTAAATAGATACTTACATAAATGATGCAGTAGGATCACAGAAGAGAAGAACAATGCTCACGCCGTCCTTCCTCCGTCCCTGCCATTTATGAACTAGCGCGGCGTGGTACTTCCTTCTCGTCTATAAGCTTCGAACTTCGGCTTCTGAATCACGATGTAACAGTTCTCTTCTTACTGTCGGTGGGAAGAGAAAATAAAATTATTATCATTCCTTAGTCACAATATCAATTTAGCTTATGTGCTTACTCAACATCACTACAGTACATCAAGACGGAGGATGAAGAACATAGGCATTAATTAAATTAGTATGTATTAATTGCTTCGAAGCCTCATACATGACAGAGCAGCTGACTTCTGTGATGTAGGGACTTTCGGATGCCTTCCAGTGGCTGTTGTAGGTAAAGCATGACGTGAACATATTTTTTTCTTAATATTACTTGCCTCATTTCAGGAACGACAGCATTATGTAGCTATTATGCTGCAATAACTTTTTTTTAATCAAATCATTAGCTACTTGGCGGGTCTTTTTCTTTATCTACGTTCCTCATTTCTCTAGCTCTATGAAAATAATAGCGAACGAATGATACGTTGTTCCTAATGCACAACAAATTAGTACCAATGACTGCATTCTAATACACAAGGAAATGTCAATACATTTCCTTGTGTTTATTTTTTCGTTTTCCTTATATCGCATCAAACCATGAATATTTTAATTACTAAGCAACTGTGCGGAATATAGAACCTTCTGTATCTGTCCATACGTGCTAATTTAGTGTTATGCATTGTTGATGTTTATCACCACCACTCATCTATGCATTTATTTCTCCAATAAGTGTATAGTTGTAGGGGGCTCGACTGGGGTGAAAGTATCATTTCTTAGGAGGAGGCTGGACTGGGATGAAAGTATAATTTTCCAGTACATATGGTTTTCATAAACGCGTTGTTATGATCACATGAAAAGTCATAAACATTAAAAAGAAAAATAAATAAGGTTTAGAAGAAAATTAATGTGATGTTCAGAGCAGCGCGGTGGCATCACTCCAGCCTGCCCAGCTGGCAGACACCCTCCCTCTTCGATGTGCGGGATTGGCTGGGGAGGAAAGAGTAGTTCGCTCCAAGTTGAGTCCATTAGGTGACTAGAGATAGGCTGGCTGACAGAAAAACAGACAAATAGACACACACACACACACACACACACACACAGTGTAGTGGTTAGCACGCTCGACTCACAATCGAGAGGGCCGGGTTCGAATCCCGGCGCAGCGAGGCAAATGGGCAAGCCTTTTAATGTGTAGCCCCTGTTCACCTAGCAGTAAATAGGTACGGGATGTAACTCGAGGGGTTGAGGCCTCGCTTTCCTGGTGTGTG
>NC_059297.1:10171910-10174410 GCF_017591435.1 Portunus trituberculatus
ATATCCCTGAATTCCTTTCTTTTCTACTCCCCGTCAGAGCTATCAGGTTACCTCCAATTTTGTCGGCAGGCGGTGGCAGACAGACAGAGTGATTAGTGGAGGGAAGTGGTGGATGCAGGTTTTGCATTCAGTAGGAACCAGATTTGCTCGTTGTCAAGTCCATCCCAAATCACGAAGATATCACTCATTCATTCCATCTCTGTCTGCTGTGTCTCTGATTGAACGAAGCTAAGTATTGGGCAGCAAGTCTTTTTTATGAAATAGGAGTGCCATCTGACTTCACGAATTAATGTGGACGATTGGATTGTACAGACTTTTTAGCACAGATTATTTGAAAGAGATATGCTCAGTTTTCTATTCCAAGGTTACATATTTTCACAACTCCTCAGCAAGATCTGTGTATTTCCAGCAGATGATATCTTGAATAGCGTCTATCTTCAGAAGGTCCTAATGTATCTTGAAATGGGTAAAACAAAATCAGGTAATATCATACAATGAAAATAAAATAAAACATTTATATTTTCTCTAACAACCAGACACAATATTCTAGACAACTACCTCTCTTCATTACGGACACTCCGCCATCCCTTCCCCACGCTAAGCATTCTTGAGCCATGCTTTACTAAGAATCTTAAATGGAAATTTTTCCCTAACTATTGTTTAATTAGTTCCCTGTAAGTTGCTATTTTTTGTTCATATATTTCATTGTCTTCAAACTACAGTATCTATGGTAAGGAATGCCAGTTTTCACATGAATGATTAACCTCATAGCTTCCCTTCCATTGAATTAGTATCAATGGATATAAACTTTGGTATGTCTTCAGTCTCCTGTAAAGGAAAACGTAAGTTGCTAATGTACAACATACATTGGCTCTTGGTTAGTCCCTTGCCAATGTGTCGATGATCAGTCAGTATTTAGTCTCACAATATGATTACTAAGGCATCTAACATAAAAAAAAAAAAAAAAGTGGATCTATTTTTCATTAAAAACTAAATTCATGTCAGACAGTCTGGACTAATTTACGAATCTTCTATCATCTAGTGTTGTGATTTTATGTATGTAGTCAAATCATGAAATATTGCCTTGATTTTCATTATTGGTATGTTATGTTTTCTTGTTTCTTGAGTCTAAAGGCCCATGCTAACGAAGGGCCAGTGGACAAGAGGCACATGACATACTGTTGCTATGTAACATTACTACCAGAAATGCTACTCTCTGGCAGCAATGGACTGGGTGACGCTTTTTTTTATAGTGTGTGTGTGTGTGTGTGTGTGTGTGTGTGTGTGTGTGTGTGTGTGTGTGTGTGTGTGTGTTTGTTTGTTTGTTTGTTTGTTTGTTTGTTTGTTTGTTTGTTTGTTTGTTTGTTGTGTGTGTGTGTGTGTGTGTGTGTGTGTGTGTGTGTGTGTGTGTGTGTGTGTGTGTGTGTGTGTGTGTGTGGGCGGGTGTGTGTGTATGTATGTGTGTGTGTGTGTGTGTGTGTGTGTGTGTGTGTGTGTGTGTGTGTGTGTGTGTGTGTGTGTGTGTGCGTGTGTATGTGTCCTTACCCTATGATGATTTAATTTTGTCTGTCTGCGTCTCTCTCTCTCTCTCTCTCTCTCTCTCTCTCTCTCTCTCTCTCTCTCTCTCTCTCTCTCTCTCTCTCTCTCTCTCTCTCTCTCTCTCTCTTTTGGTGTAATAAGACAATCTGCAGTAATTCACTGAACCAGAAATTACAAGATCCTTCCTTTGTACCTGTCCAATGCACCTTCCTTAATTAATGAAATATCTCCTTCTCTTTGGCGCTAAATGAGGCTCGGCTCCCAGTGATATTTTACTCTTCTTTCTTCCCTCTTTCTGTGATCCCCAACGCATCCCCCCTCAACCACATCTCTCTTTTTCTCCCTCCTGCTCGCTACAACGTCGGGGTTCTTTTTCTCTCTTATTACCTCTACATTCATGGATCGTCTTCATCTCCTGCTCAACACATGCATACCAAAGAAAGGTGAGGGATCTTTACTCATTAGTCTTAAAGGCCAAGATATGAAGATGGACTCTCGCTACCAACACTTAGTTCAGAGTTTCACCCCTCAGATTTATCTTTGTCCTCCTTCACCTTCTCTCTTTCCCTCTTTCTCCTCCTCACACTGTACAGACAATCATGATTACTCTTCTCTCTCTCTCTCTCTCTCTCTCTCTCTCTCTCTTTCTGATATGGCTACAGTTTTTTTTTTCATTTATCTATCCTTCTTTACTAATTTGTGTTCTTTTCCTTCTTTCGATATTTTTCTTTTCGGGATTCTACATTTTCTTATCCTATCTTTTATTTTTATTTTTACCTGCCTTCGGCTCATTATGTTGCTTCATGTCGGTTTGTTTGTTTGATGGACTAGCTGTTTTTCTTCTGTCTTGTTTCTTCTCTCTCTCTCTCTCTCTCTCTCCCTCTGGTTCATGTATATTTTTCGTAAATGTGTGTAATAATCATCTTTCTCATTGTCTCTCCTCTTTCCATCTTCCCTTCTA